>NC_051156.1:85685581-85719680 GCF_013339745.2 Dermacentor silvarum
ATTGTTGTTCACGCTTTACGTCAGGGCATAGAAAGACGACTGGAAAACAGCGAATTAGGTTTTGATTTATCCTACATGCGTAATGGACAAATGGTGCAACAGAAGATCCCTGGACTGATGTACGCAGACGACATTGTGCTACTAGCGGACAATAAAAAGATTTACAGATACTTGCGAATATCTGTGGAACGCAGCGACAAATCTAGGCCTTAAGTTTAGCACAGAGAAATCAGGGATTATGATCTTAATGAGCACACGAGTAACTTCGTGGTGTCAATTCAACAGCAAGTAATACCCATAGTGAAGCAATATAAGTACCTCGGCGTACACATAAACGAAGGAAATAATTACTCAAGCAACCACCAAGATAATCTGAAAATAAAGGGGAAGCGGAATGCAGCATTAATGAAACACAGAGCACTGTGGGGCCACAATAAGTATGAGGTGGTGCGTGGAATCTGGAAAAGGAGTAATGGTGCCAGCGCTAACATTCGAAAATGCATTATATGCTTAAAATCGGATATATTGGCGGGTTTGGAAGTTAACCAAAGATCAGTAGGCCGGTGGCTTTGGGAGCACACGGTAATACGACAAATGAGGCAGTGCATGGAGACATGGGTTGGGCCTCTTTTGAAGTCAGAGAAGCACAAAGCAAATTAGTTTTGAAGAAAGGCTCAGGAACATGGATGAAAATAAATGGGCGGCTAAAGTGCACAAGTATCTCTACATGAAAAACGTGGACACAGAATGGAGGAAGAGGTCAAGGAAGTTGGCAACCAAGTACAGGATAATCGAAACTGTAAATAGACAACCAGGGGTCATCAGAAAGAAAGTGAGAGAAATAGAGACCGTGAATTGGATGCAAAGAATGGAAACGAAAGGACAATGGAGATTACAAGAATGAGAAGAAAGAAATTAGAAGGGAAAATCTGTACGATAACACAAAGGGCAGTGCCTTGCTATTTGAGGCTCGAGCCGGTTGCCTAAGGACGAAAACATATCGGAACAATATTCGGAATTAGATGAGACATGTGTATGCTGCAGTAAAGATCCAGAGACCACTCAGCACATCCTAATGGAATGCGACGGGATCCACCCAGCGAGAACCGTAGGTAACGTGCAACTCCCAGAAGCGCTTGGGTTTAAAGTGGAAGGAAACATAACAGATCAGCCGTAGAGATCAGCAAGAGACGATTAGAGTACTGGTGAAAAAAAGTAGAGAAAGATGGATGCGACCTGATCTCTTAAAATCATAGGCAGCGGTACAAGGTAAATTTTTGAAAAAGAAAAATAATGATAGGTATACAAAAATGCAAGATAAAGAACATGTATAGTATACCTGATTAAATCAAGCAGGCTAGGTGACTATTGGTCGCCGCCCCGTTTCAAAGGGGATGCCAATAAATCATCATCATCATCATCATCATCAGCTGACGGCGTCGCGGCCGTGGAGATGCTTGGAGAGATGCGCATTTGACATATCGTGCACGATTGTTGGCCCAAAGTGTACTGACAGCTCCAAGAAACTGCACGAGAATCAAGGTACGTGGTGATAGATTATTAAGCCGGCTTTACACAGCGAGGGTGTTCTTTGTAGCATAATACGATAGAGATGCAGCTAACGCATAGGCAGGGTGTTTACGCGACGTTGTGTGGCGCATTGCATGTGCCTTGAGACATATTCTGGTGAGTGAGTTGCCGCTGTGCCTAAGGCCCTAAGCGCTTCACCTGACCACGCTTTCCATTCTTTTTTTGCGCTCGCTTTTCGATCCATCCAAAAGAAACGTATTTCATCATCGTGGTCAATATATTGCCACGTTCTCGGGTCGAGCGCTGTGTTCACAGAAGTCTTCATATACAGACATCATGATGGCAATAATAATTGTGCAGTACATTTTCTCCAGCCTGATGTACCGGCCGAATTAATTATTCGGGGCCCTTGCATGCGCGTCGCATTTACATTGTGAAGTTCCCGCGATACATCAGTGGTGCTGAAGCGGCGTTACCTTCCAACCTCGAAAGTGTTGCTGCTGAAGGCCGTGTAACTAGCATATATGCTTTCATATGCATTTCATATTGTTGTACCACATTGAATTGAGGCAAGTGATTTGTTTTTATAATCTCGCCTGAAATTCCGCATGTAATTTACTGTATTTTTCAGAAACATGCTGTACTGCTGCGTGCCGTGCTGCAAGTCGAGCACCAAGAAAAAGCTTGGTCTAAGTTTTCACGAATTTTCAGCGGACGAAACTGGAGCACTGGAGCTTTAATTTGTCCTCACTTAGAGAGCTGCCCTCTTTTTGCTTGCCAGGCAAACGAAGAGCATGCATCATCGATTTCTTCATTATTTACAAGCAAATTTATAAAGCCCCTACTCTCAAATATTGGCGCAGTCGTTACGGACACAGCGGCTTACCGAAAAAAAAAAACTAACGAGTAAGCCACTGAGCCGAAAAGTTCTCCGCGTTTGAAGTACTGCGAGTGCACAAGCGCTGTGTGTTTGCTATTGTAAATAAATTGTATGTATTGTGAATGTGTTCTGCTGGTAATTTGTCCATGAATACAAACATGGCATTCAATTATTTACTGATGGCTCAGAAAGTTGCTGAAAAATGTCTGTCCGTGGCTGTCGACTCGGGTAAGCAGCTTGATACTTCGTGCAGGAAGACGCGCGATGAGTTCGCTTATTTAACACAATAAACAGCGCATTTGCATGTACAGATGCAAGGCTGCCTTGACTTCAGCTCTCCATGTAAATGTTCCGAGTCATATCTCACGCTTTCCAAAGCCTATTTTGACAGTCAATAATTGGTCAAGCTGTGGAAAATGTAAGTCATAAACAAAAGTTTGTGAGCTGCGGATTCGCGAAAAAAAATATTGGCTGCCTCGTCGGTCAGCTGGCATTCCTTCTAGCAGATAGAGCTCGAATGCCTACTCTCGCGTGCAGGCTTTCCATTGGCATGCTGCTCTTGAGCGCGCGGAAATAATTTTCCCGCAAAACTTTGGCTTACGAGCGTACGCGTTTCGGGCAGCATCATCCTGAAAGAGGCTGGAGTGCAAAAAAAAAAAAAAAAAAGATAGCGTCAGGGGAAATCGGTGCTTTTGTGAGCCTTTTTGTTCGGCACAACTTTTCGCGGTTTCTTATAGAGCGATATTTTCATTATAGGGCGAATTATAGCGCAAATCGTCTCGCCCGCAGCCGTAGCAAGGGAACAGTGTACTAGAAGGGGGCAGTGGGCTTACTCTCTGGCGGAGGCTATGCGATGCGGCGGCTCCACGAATGTCGCAACTATGAGCTTCTACGGTAGCCCGAGCGGCGGCGCTGGCGTCGGAATGGAGGAAGAGGTCAAGGAAGTTGGCAACCAAGTACAGGATAATCGAAACTGCAAATAGACAACAAGGAGTCATCAGAAAGAAAGTGAGAGAAATAGAGACCGTGAATTGGATGCAAAGAATGGAAACAGAAAGGACAATGGAGATTTACAAGAATGAGAAGAAAGAAATTAGAAGAGAAAATCTGTACGATAACACAAAGGGCAGTGCCTTGCTATTTGAGGCTCGAGCCGGTTGCCTAAGGACGAAAACATATCAGAACAAATATTCGGAACTAGATGAGACATGTGCATGCTGCAGTAAAGATCCAGAAACCACTCAGCACATCCTGATGGAATGCGACGGGATCCACCCAGCGAGAACCGTAGGTAACGTGCAACTCCCGGAAGCGCTTGGTTTCAAAGTGGAAGGAAACATAAACAGATCAGCCGTAGAGATCAGCAAGAGACGATTGGAGTACTGGTGGAAAAAGAGCAGGGAAAAGATGGATACGACCTGATCTCTTAAAATCATAGGCAGCGGCACAAGGTAAATTTTTGAAAAAGAAAAATAATAATGAGAGGTATACAAAAATGCTAGATAAAGAACATGTATAGTATACCTGATTAAATCAAGCAGGCTAGGTGACTATTTGTCGCCGCCCCGTTTCAAAGGGGATGCCAATAAATCATCATCATCATCATCATGGAACGTGGGTGCGACGGCGCAGCTGCCTAGTGCCCGCCCAGTGCCCGATCATATTAGTTGGAGTTGCTGAGCTGCGTTGTTTTTTCTGTGGACGTCGTCGCGTGGTTTTTTTTCCCTTCAGTGTTTTTTTCGCACATAGCCTGCAAGAGATTAGTATGCCTTGCAGTAACTGAGCCATGCCGCGGCATCGACAAAACCACTGTTACGCGCCTGGGTGCCAAACAGGCTATGTTTATGTGAAGGATGGGCCGAAGTTGTCCTTGTTTGGCGTCCCGAAGGATAAAAATAGGCGGAAAGAGTGGGAAAAGAACTTCCATAGAACCTCCCCTGGACGACACGAGCGCAGTATGCGAGCTCCATTTCGAGCCACGTTTTGTGCTCAACTCCAACGCAGTTCCTGATCACTGTGAATTGTTTTTCTTTTTATGGTCTAGTTAGGTCAGTTAGCGAAGGAAAAAGGTACACTGGCCTCCTTACTGGAAGTTGACTCTCTCGAAGCATCAGGTGACAGAAATGAGTGCAGTCAAACTGCTACTAGCGCTGCTGCCACAGAGGCCACACAAACGTGGTACCCCAGCATTGCACGGGCCGGCGGGTTTCAAACGACCATAACCAGCACGTGGCCAGAAGCGACTCCAGGCTCACTTACCACATTGCGGGCTATGTTGCGCGGAAGTGTATTGCCAATTTCAGCACAAAATGCCAAGAATGCATAAAGCTGCTCACTATGACACCAGCACGTGGCTAGAAGCGACTCGAGGCTCACTTACCACATTGCGGGCTATGTTGCGCGGAAGTGTATTGTCAATTCCAGCACAAAATGCAAAGAATGCATAAAGCTGCTCACTATGACGCCACCAGGCGAAAGTTTTCAACTTGCCCGGCTAACAAACTTCTGTGACCGAGGAGGCCTCCTTTATCTCTCCAGTCAGCTGTACGGCTTTGTGAAAATTTTAGAGGATCTTTTCACAGAATGCTTCTCTCAGAGTGAGCTACACTCTAACAGCGTTATGGATATGCTGGAAGTTGTTAAGAGTAAGCTTTCCCTCGAAGTTGGCTGCAATGTGCACGCTCTTAGCCTCACAGCTAAAATAATTAGTGTTTACATTGTCACACGTCTGCATTCTTATGTGAAAGGAATTAACTGTGACAAGGCAGGAAAAAAAAAGAAACGTTGCCGCTTTTTTGCGTTCATCTGGCGGTATGGATGATCAATTCTGGGGTTTTACGTGCCAAAACCAGCTCTGATTATGAGGCATTAATTTTTACCACCTGGGGTTCTTAATCGTGCACTACAACGCAAGCACACGGCCGTTTCTTGCATTTCGGCTCCATCGATTATCCCGCAATCTCGGCGGTCCTGTTTCGTCAGTGTTCTGGGCGTTGCGCGTTTGATAATACGAAGTGCACTGACAACCATTATCTGACGCTGATATAGGTGCCGGAAAAGTGGCAAGTGATGGTCAAAAGCTAATAGATATTGCATTTGGTCAGTTGCTGCGTTGGCTGCCATGAGGTACACGAGGTGGCAGTCATAAAGCAGCAAATATCTTTAAATCATTTTAAGGTAACTAGGATATAATAGTCGGAGACTTCGTCATTATATACGATAGGCTAAGGTGTTTTAATAGACGCCTGAATATAGGCATCTAGTTGCACAAGCATTTGTTCAAAAAGGCTCGAACAATGTAACAGGGAACTCTTAAGGCTATTGTCATGTTGACAGCGCTTGCAAATACTTTCTTTTTGCTTAAGCAAATATTCAATTAAACATAAAATGTTGACAAAAACGTCAGCCTAAGCGCTATAAGCTATACTACCTCGAATGCCACTGATACCAAGTCACTATCGCATAATACCGTCCACCAAAAGTCAGAATCACATCCACTAAATCACGGCGGAATTATCATTCATTTTGCGGCGTCATTTCACCACATCATTCGAGAGTGACGTGGAGCTAATGATAAACGACGTCAGGTCCGCCGCAAGGGCACGCCCCACCGTCGTATCTGTGGACGCAAGCGGTAGGCGGATAAGTGTGGTGTAAGCCACGCATCGCATCCGTGGCGTCATAGTAATCATTCGCATCTTCCCTGAAAGTCACCTTCGCCGGGCGGTTGGAACGCACATGTCGTTTCTCGCTGGAAGGGAATGAGCCCAGCTGCTGGTTGTCGCGTCCAGAAGGGAATGAGCCCAGCTGCTGGTTGTCGCGTCTAGAAAGCGTCCTGGTTAGACGCCACTCTTCGCTCGCCATCGATGGTACCGTCACCATGGAAACCTCGCTGCCCAGCGATGACTCTTCTTCGCTGATCGTATGTAGCGAACTCATGCGGCTGGATTTTCCCCTCAACGGCACGCGAATCTTGGTCTTTCTGGAGCTAGATTTTGGGAATAGTTCTTCGACTAGAACGGCATTGACGTACTTGTTTCTCGTCGCTTTCGGCTTTAGAATGATTACTCTGGGTGCTGTCTTCGCCGATGTACAAAGCAGTAGATTGTCGCGCGTGCGTTCCGAACTTAGCGGACTCGTTGTCCCTTCGGTCGACGAAGCATACGTGGTCGTCGGTGTTGCGTACTCGCTGGACTCGGTGGTGGTCCACGAAGTTCTCTCACTCGGCGTCAACATGCGGTTGATGGCATCGTAGATGTCCACGCCCTCCTCCGTGTAGATTTCACGAAGACGCTGCCTCCATGGCTTGCTCAACATGGATAGGTAGCTAATGTCTCCTTCCATCTTCCGGGGCTTCGCAATGCGAACGTGACCTCGAAACGACGATGAGGAAGGGGGGTCCGCATCGCCACCGAAAAGCTCTTCACGCGACGTGTCGCTCTGCTTGAAAAGGCGGCCACGAGTCTTCCTTATGTTGCCGTCTTCAGGAGCGAAAAAGCACTGCGACACTGCCAGAGTCAAGGGAAGGACCACCACCGATAAAATCAGCCCTACTGCGATAGAGAGAGCCACGCCGGCATGCTTCTCCAGAAACTTGTAGCAGAAGATGTTCATCGCTGATCTTACAACGCCGTAAAGTGCCCTGCAGTTGCCCGCCGTTGCGTTTTGGCGCGTTGACAGTGTGGTACTTTGAAGCATCCAATGCCTTGTCACGTGGATCCGCGTCGCCGCAGTCAGGTATGGCAGCTCGGTCCTATTGAAGTGCCGTCGTAGGTACGCAATGGACGTTCCTTCACCAGCGCATTTTGTGAAGACGACTTCGGGCGTCAGCGCCGCAAACAGAGGACTGCTTTCGGTGAGGGACCACGTCATTTGCGACAGTCTGTCTAGAAGCTCGAATCTGTTCTCCCTGTATGGTGTGCAAACGTAGCACTCTGCCAGAACTGCCGTCGTGGTCATGGTCATCAAGAGAGGCACGGCCAGCCCCCAAAACAGCATGACAAGTGCAGCGTTCGCCAGCATGATCACGCCCGTAAATTTCTTTGCATTCGCTGTCGTTCCGGTAGGATTGATGCAGTTTCGAATGCTGAAACCTGTGCCGAAGCCCAGGAGAGCGACAGTTACGCAGAGGAGCACCATTACGATAGGAACGGCAACCACATCGACGACCGATGTCCTTGTCCACAGCTTTGTGCGACCCTCGAAACCGCGGAAACTTGCTTCTAGTTGGTCGACGGTATCCAGGGTTCTGTTCAACTGAAGCTGCAGGCTTTCCGCGACAACGTCGCTCGTATTCGGCACGATCGCGCCGGGCATGAACATGTCGGCCGTGGCGTTCTTGCAGCGGCGCAGCTTCGACGCGAGAGAATCATTGGCGGGCGTGACGAGAAGGCAGTTGATGGACGCGATGCGCGCCAAAGTCTCCTGCGGCAACACGCCGTACAGGAAGGCGCGGATGCTGTTAGCCACTCCTTGGTCACCGTCCGCAAGTTCAGCGAGGAGCTCTTCCACTGTCTGCCTGACGTAGTGGCGTAGCTCGGACAGCGTAACGGCCAACGTATCCGGCAGACGTCGCACTGCGTCGGCGAGAGTGACTTGCGAGGCGAGCATGGTGCTGAGGTCACCGAACAAGAGCGCGACCAGCAGCCCGAGCAGGACGCAGCAGGTGAGACAGTGATTGTTTGGCCGGGCTGCTAGCCCGACAAACGGAATTCGTCCACCCGTGATGCACGCGACGACGCCGACGGGCACCGCGACCACCAGGACGGCCACGCCGGCGAGGAGGAGGCCGGCGAGAAAGAAATGGAGCCTCGGATGCCGCCTGTACGCCAGATCGAGGACGTCGGCCGTTGCGCCCCGCGATGAGAGGTCGAAGAGGAAGGCCTCGGCGTTCTCCTCCAGAAGGGTGACCGAGAAACTCGGCGACGCGAACTGCGGCACCGCCCCATGTAGAGAGCAGGCTCGAGTGTTTGGTAGGCCGCGAAGACAGTGGCAGGGCAGCGTGAAGGGATCTTGCCCCGCACAGCTGCAGGGAGGCGAGGGTTCGGTAAACAACGATGCCGAAGAAAATCCGCCTTGACATCGCTCTGTGACAATGGTGAATGCCCGGTGGCAGAACGTCTCTCTCTTCTTCTGCAGAGGCAGCACGGGCGCTTGCTTTCTCGAGCCTTAAACCATGGCGCTTACCCACTACGGGTGATTGGTTAAAACTCTTGCAGTTCAAGAGAGGGCGAGAGATAAAACTTAAAAGTGTAAGTAAGACAAGGTGTGGTGGAAATTGTACAATCAATATTGAAACCGACTTTAATGTCTGCGTCCATATTTTACGGCTTTGTCAATCTTCCCCATGTTATAATTTCGAATATCCTTTACTTTCTTCTTGTTGATCAGTTTTGACAGTTCAGCGAATTCTATCTTATCTCTTGAGTTGGACATTTTCATGTCTTGTGGTTTCTTTATTAGGTCCTTTGTTTCTTGGGAGAGCTTACCTACTGGCTGCCTTGGTGCCTTACCTCCCACTTCAATTGCTGCTTCTGAGATCAACCTAGCTACGGTTTCATTCATTACCTCTATGTTGTCTTTATCTTCCTGTTCTAAAGCTGCATATTTGTTTGCTAGCACCAGCCTGAATTGGTCTGCTTTTATCCTCACTGCCTCTAGGTTGGCCTGTTTCATCTTGACTAATTTTACTATTTCTCTCTTCAAATTGAGAGAAATCCTAGACCTCACTAACCTAGTTGGGGTTAACTATGGTCACTGAACTTTACCTTAACTAACACTTCTATATCCTGCACTATGCTTGGATCGGCAGAGAGTATGAAATCTATTTCATTCCTTGTTTCTCCATTAGAGCGTTTCCAGGTCCACTTCCTGCTGCTGCACTTCCTGAAGAAGGTATTCATTATTCGGAGCCTATTCCTTTCCGCGAATTCTACTAACATCTCTCCTCTTGCATTCCTAGAATCGATGCCGTAGTTGCCAATTGCTTGCTCACCAACCTGCTTTTTCCCCACTTTTGCATTTAAGTCGCCCATGACTACAGTATACTGAGTTTGCAACTTTCTCATTGCTAATTCAGCATCTTCATAAAACTGTTCTATTTCTTCATCATCGTGACTAGAGGTTGGGGCGTAGGCTTGTACTACCTTCATTTTGTACCTCCTATTCAGCTTTATTACGGCGACTGCTACCCTCTCATTATTGCTGTAGAATCCATCAACGTTGCCCGCTATGTTGTTATGGACTAGAAATCTTACCCCGGATTCTCTCTTATCTGGAAGACCTCTGTAGTAGAGGACGTGGCCGTTAGTCAGCACTGTGTAAGCCTCACCAGTTCTTCTAACCTCACTAAGGCCAATAATATCCCAGGCAATGCCTAATAATTCTTAAAATAGTCGTGCTAAGCTAGCCTCACTCGATAGAGGGAGCGTGTTGAACGTTGCCAAGTTCAGTTTCCATTGGCGGCCTGTCTGGAACTAGAACTTCTTAGCACCCTCTGCCGCGTAGCAGGTCTGACCACCACCTTGGTCAGGTGCTCCGCAGCCACTGGGGACTGAGGGCCATGGGTTAATTGGAGTCATGAGGAAGGTAGTGGCCGAATACTGCACCAGGGAGGCCAATTCCTGTTAGGGTGAGGGAGTGACTTTGATGAAGCTTAGTGGGCCTTCCTAGTTTGGTTGTACCTGAACTAGTATAGCCCCACAAGCTCTCGGCTATGTTTTTTTCTTGCCGGTGTCAGGCATCACTCCATGCCTGAAAATGTAGTGGACTGGAGTAGGATTCGAACTTACGACCTTCACATTTGAAGCCGGGTATTCTACCTCTACTCCACGCCACCACTGAAGTTAGGGATATAGGCCTGTAATTTTCCACCAGTTTCTTGTCTCCAAGTTTAAAGATAGGATTAACAACCGCGAGTTTCCAATCCTGTGGAACCAACCCAGTTTCGTACGAGATTTGAAATAAAATGCAGAGTGATTGTGCAGTAATGCCGTGACATTTCTTTAGAACATAGGAAGGAATTCTATCAGGACCCATAGATTTAGAGGTGTCCAATTCCTGCAAAAGACACTCAATACCGTGTATATCGATGTTTATTTCAGGCATGGAATGGTCAAAGGCACTGTTAGGAGGAAGTGATGTGGTCGCGTCAGTCGTTGGTGTCTCCGAAAACACCGATTGAAAATAGAGAATAAACAATTCAACCTTTTCAGCGTCTGTCGTTATAGCAGTGCCATTTGATTTTTGAAGTACATTCACATGCACATTTATTTTGTATCTCCAGGTTTGATTAGTAGAATAATCAATTATTTTTACAGCATTCCCTGCGTGAACTGAATTTCTTTAGAAGATATGGCTATTAATGGCACTCTTGCGCATTCTCCTGCACTTGCATTTGCCATGGCGTAGACTTCACTTATAATTCCATTGTATCGTGCACAAGTGGTCATATATATATTTTTTTCAAACTGTGATGTACTTTGTAACAGACGCTATGCTAGGTTACTTCAACAGGTTATATTTTGGCCGTTATTTTGATGCTTTCTTAAAGGTGTTTAATACCCTTAAAGGTGTTTAATGTCCAATGTACTCTCTTCTGCAGGTCAAAGGAGTTTTGTAAATATTTTTTTTACCATTCACTAACTCCCGCAGATGGGTCACAATGCCATTCCCATTCCTGTTAATGATTTCATTCATTGTGACCATTCACCACTTTACACATTCCTATTAGGTTTCCCAGGCACAAAACACTATATCAACTGCTTTCTTAGTGGTTATAGGTTCTGGCTTGTGCAAAACTTTATGCATGTGCAGCAGCGCTATAGGTCGTGCTTTTTACACTGAAGCTGTCAAGGGCTCAGTCTTTGATGGTCGCGTCCGGATGTAGAAAAAACTCTCATTGGCCCTATGCTGTATGTGCGAGTGAGAGTGCGCGAGGGACGCGCGCTTTCACGGGAGCAAACGCACCGCGGAGAGCAAACGCCACTTCCGTCGCTCGAAAATCCGTGGGGGGACGGGAGGGAGGGAGGGGAGGCGACGTTTAACTGCGGCACCAACTGAGCACCTTGCGACCGGGCACAAGGGGAACTGACGACTCAATCTCCCACGCGAAAGGAAAGCGGGAAGGCAGTGCGGGAGGGAGGGGTTGCGGCTTCTGCTCTGCGAGCAACTTGTACAGTCAACCACAAAAGTTTGCGGACCACGCGAGCGCGTGCCAGACTGCCTATCCGCGCCACCTAGCGGTACGCCACCTAGCGGCGACAGGGGCGCTCTCCCGGATATGAGCCCTCTTGGTACTCGCCTGCCTGTTAATTTTTTATTCCCGTGCATGACATTGGTAGTTCGTTGTGTTGACGCAGAGCGCTGTCTGCGATAAGACCGCCACATATCTGGCTTGATAGCAGTATCGGAGCAATCACTGCAACCTTTGTCGACTGGTGTGCCAGTGGGTAGATAAGTTTCACGAAGCGCTGCGACGATTTTTTTTACGCGACGTTTACTGGCGCACTTTGGTTGGCAGCATTTTGGTCCAATGAGTGTTGCTGCTTCTGCGTCTTGAGAGAAAGGGTAGGGAGGTGTTTCACTGTCATCAAAAATAAAGAAAAAGCGGATGCATAGAAAATTTTCTTTCACACATAGGCGCATCTTCGCATCAGTCGCTGAAAACGTAGTAGACTTGCTTCAGGCCACGTGGTGATTGCCTATTTGGAAAGATGCCGCTGCGTGTTCCACTTGACGAAAGAAGGCACATTGTGCGTTTATTTATAGAGGGAATACCTCAGCGCGAAATCTGCCGCCGAACCAACAGGAGCCGGACTGCCGTGAATAGGATTATTCAAGCTTTCCGCGACGATGACAGATTCACAGATATGGAGCGCAGTGGGCGTCCAAGGGCCACGACTGAGGAAGAGGACCGCCTGATTACGGCCGCCATCGTGGCTGATCCTTTTCAAAGTGCAGAGGATATCCGAGAAGCGCTCTCGCTCACGGTATCGTCTGAGACTGTAAGAAGAAGGCTGAGTGAGCTTGGCCTGCAGTCTTTCGTAGCAGCACAGAAGCCCTGCCTCTCAGACAGCCAGCTACAAGAACGACTCATGTTCACTACAGCAATGAAAGATTGGACAACAGAGAAATGGGGCGATGTCATCTTTAGCGACGAGTCAACTTTTTCCACGCGCTGGGACCAACGGAAGCGGGTTTGGCGTCCACTAAACTGCAGGTGTGTTTACAGTGTATTGGCAGTTAATTCACGAAGCTAATTCTGCATCACAACATGTTTCACGTAAAATGAGCTTTTGGACATTACGAGATTTTTCTGTAGTGGTATTATGTTAAAAACATTAACGATTGTTTCATAGTACTACTTACTCTGAAGCTAATTAAAAGCTGCCAGTGGGTCTTTCAGTACTATCTAATGATGTTTGCACGTTTTCTATTGCAACTCTATAACAGCATTATAAAGTTCATACGCAAGAGGAATCACAACATTTTTAGACGCGCCGCTGGAACCCAATTGTATGCTATTTCTTGCAGATATCTGCCTAATTACACACAGAGTGTTCTATCCAGTGGACGGTGTTCCGTGAGCGTGTGGGGAGCAATCAGCAAAGATGGCCTTGGTCCCCTTGTGCGTCTGGAAGGGCCCTTCACTGCGTCACGGTACTGCGACGTCATCACTAGACACCTCGTTCCGTATGCGCTGGACGGTCCCTTCAGCGACGGCTGCTATTTTTTTCAACACGACCGCAGCCCGATCCATAAAGCACGTATCGTCCAGTCATTGCTAGAAGAACATGCTGTTTGCCAGCTTGAGTGGCCTCCATGTGGCGCCGACTTGAATCCCATAGAAAATGTCTGGGGCATGTTGAAGAAACGGCTGTCCACACGAGCCAACCGCGGCCGCACGGCCGATACGCTGTGGCAAGCGATCGCACAAGAATGGGAAAGCCTGCGCGGTCGACCGGAGATTACTGAATCTTTGTACGAGTCGATGCCCACACGCATCAATAAGGTGCTAGAAAACGGCGGACATTTCACTTCCTACTAGATCATTGAGAGACCTATGTTTCATGACACTTCTGTAAATGTCTTGTGAATAAATTCATCCCCTTCAGACACGAATTATGATGCACTGTCTGCAAATGCGTCAAATGCGCATGGCATCATTTCAAGACGCTCACTATTACATTCCAAGAAAGAAGACGAAGCAATGTGCTGTTTTGTGCGAGTTTCAGTAAAAAAAAATTAATTAGCGTATAACTCATTATCTAATTATTCTGAAATCCGTCAGCTTCAATGCTTGCATAAAAAGAATCAACTATTAGGCCCGAAACGCATGCACACTTGCTTTTTCGGTTGTATTCGTGTCGACCGGAGAAAAAAAATACTCTTGACGTTGGTCTTGGAACGCGGCACGTCGAACGATTGTCTAACATGGTAGTGTCTCCAGCAAAGTGATCATCTGCAGCAATACGCAGGACAATGAAGTTAACTGACCGCTAGTTGTCCCATCAGGAAGCGGACACGAATGTGCACACTGAGTTTTAGGTCATTTGAAGAAACACGTGGCGTGGGACGCGCCTCCGAAGTTCGAGTCCCCAAACGAGGATGCCGTGTCGCAAAGGGTTATAAAAAGAGTCATCGCACCCGATTATTTCTTATTTTTCTAAATGTAACCACTATAGCAGCGCGGTGGTTCGGGCTTTGCGCAGCAAAACCTGGGCGCAGGCGATCAAATCCCGGCCGCTACTGTCACTTAGCGATGGGGGAGGAACGGAAAAATTCTGCCTACTGACTAAGCATGGCTGCCTCACTGCTCACTCACGCACTCACGAAAAAAAAAACAGCGTGGCTACGCGAAAATAGAACTGATAACAGGCGAAGAATACGCTGTCTGATTACTTGTACTGATATTCTGCTCTCAAAATATAAGCAAGTAGCCCTGGCTAACAAAGAGCGCGTCATGTTGAAAGAGATAGGTAGAAAATATTTGCGCACAGTGCGAAAATAGACAGGCCATAGATTTAAGGAGGGATGCGTCTTCAACGTAGCGCTGCTGTCGATCGCTGGTGACGTAGCGGAAGTGTCGCGAAGAGGCTCTTGGCCACGCGCTCGCGTGGTCCGCAAACTTTTGTGGTTGACTGTACTTTGCGCGGCGCCGGGCGGTCGCGCGCACTGTATCTTGAAAGCGATCTGCAACACGGCTCCTACCTGAGTATGCGCTGTGCGTTCGCCGCTCAGCTTCCGTTGAAGCGATAGACCGCATGAATCTTCCCTCGCTGCAGCTGGCGCACTTGCTCACGCCAGCGTTTTGACAGCGTTTGTGTGCGGTCTCACAAACAACGCGCAGAACTGTTGTCGACAGCGGCGGTGTTTTGCCCGCGTTCGTACCGAACGCGCGCGGCGTTGGTGACGTGTTTATGAAGAACGTGCCAATCTTTGCCGTACACCCTCTGGCGGTGTACCGTAGCGACCATAAGGCCTTGGTCCCTGTGGTCACTAAATAAATTAAAACCACCGAATCATATATTTCTCATTCTTTAATAGTTCAAATAATCAATTACACCATCACGTCTTAATAGTCATAATTGGAAATCCATAATTCCCACCAAGTACAGCTTCGCTGGTTTTCCATATCCACCCCAGTGGAAGGGCTGACCGTTTTTTATTTTAATCATTATCCTCAGTATTTCTCCTACCGTTCATTGTGCTTAACATTTTTCTAGCTATTGCCCCAATCAGGTTGTTGGGCAACTGACCATTCATCAGTCTGTCCACATGAACATTAAGCTTTTGTGCAGCCCTATGGAGACAAGATTTCTTTATACTTTGCATTAAGCATGACATCGCTAGCTCTTTTTAAGAAGCTTTGATTATGCAGAATCTTATCTCATGAGTGCCTTTTTTACCTTTAGCTAAATACATCTAACATATGTCTTGAAAACTCATGCAGATCTTAATAAACAAAAACTTCAAAGACAACTCAGGTGGTAATTCACATGCGAAGTTTATCCCAGTGATCACACCCCTGAACTTCTGTAAAATTACTGTCACAATAATGCATTTCGTGTTTTAAAAAATAGGCCTAGCTAAAAATCTGCGACGTAAGACTAGCCTCAACATGCAGTTCAACAGTGCCGTTAATACTCGGTCACCCTTTGTTTCGAAAAGCTTACGCAGCCATAGGCAAGAGCCAATACAAATTCAATCTCGTTGCATTGCACATATACGCAATTTGAGTATTCAACAATAATTGATTCTACATGAATTGAGAACAGTTCCAGAAAACCATGCACTCTGGTTCCATGTTTTTGTAGTCTTTCCTCCCCAATCGTCACAATTTATATTTTTCATATATGTCAAAAGGGAAGAATAGCCGCACTTTCATCTGGAATAAGTGCCGAGCCGCGACAGCACCAATTTTCCCAGAATAGAACACTGAAAAAAAACGAAATATTGACTGGAGGTACTCCGACAGTGACAGCAGGCTCACAATGAAGCATGAGTGCTCTGCTCTTGAAGTAGGAATGTATGTTGTAGTCCAAGAACAAAAGATTTTGGAAGTAAGATGACTTTTACAGGGCAGGCAACTTATATATCTGGAAAAGGTCCATTCTGTTAAATTATATCGTGAAATTATCGTGTCAATTTCTCTGCGTTAGTGATGGTCATCTTACATGGTGCCATGTCACAGGGCTTTTTCGTACTTTTATATGGAAATCATTTACAAGGGTAAATAGGAGTAAACATGACAAAGTTATGTAACAATAACAAACCACCCTATGTTAGTTCAGCTAAAGCCATCTGGACTCTTCATTATGGTATCTTTATAAATGTGACTGACATGTGTAGTTAAAGCAACGTAGCATGACCTCTCATAGAAGAGTGTGCTGTGCCATTAACACTTGAGCATACATAAATAACATGCACATTGTGTTCACCAAGTGTGACAACAATAAATTGCTTCTCTTTGCCTATTCGTAGAAACACACCTGTACTGATTTCCTTCTGAAGGCTACATATGAGTACAGGAACTGCATATGTTATTGTGTGCATAACTTATTGTGTTCATAACACACTAAAATAGATGAGCAGACAGTTCCCAGTTATGCTATGACACAATGAATAGCGCACCTCTAGTTGTAGTGGTCATTAGAGAGAGATGGCACTGACAAAGTCTAAAGACGAACTTATCAGTGTGTTGAGTTACGTATAATACCAAATAAAAGCTCACACAATTCTTGTTTCAGTTCTGCGTCACACGTTGTCAGCAACAAGTACTTCAATTGTCTACACTGCGTGCCAGCCAGCAAAATACGAAGCCTATTGGTCACCTTTAGCAGGTCAGTGGGAACAGATTTAAAGTGTCCTCTAGATACAAGGTAGTCAGCAGCACTGTATGTTGCACGTGTAGAGAAAAAGCTCAGAAGAAAAAAAAGGGCAGCTAGCTTGACTGCACTCCTAGTTCAGAGGCCTCTTCTCCGATGGTCTAGCGGCCTGCTATTGTCTACTGGCTTGCTCCTGTTGCTCGTGATGGCTCAAGAACGTTCCACTATTACTCAATCCACCTGAATATCGGCCAAGACATGGTGCTCTGAACTGGTCTTTTGTACCTTGATGCCTGCTGACCCTACCGGCCTGATGGTCTATGATCCTCGAGCCCCTTCCCGAGTGCCTTAGTGATAATGGCTTCACGTTTGCTGTTGGCTCCCACTCTGGTGCCCTTGCCCAGTCAAGTCTATCAGCCACTTCACTTCAATAATCACAACGGTTGACAAAGACTATGTGCAGAGAGAACCATAGACCCAACAGCGACAGCAATAGTAGGGCGTTTCATTTTTTCACGTATTAATCTCACAAAAACAACTGTATAAGTTTCCTAGTTATCTGTATAGTGTTCGGTAATGTAACATCAGAGATTGTAGTGTGCATGTTGTCCGACTGCCCTGTTGGTTAAGTGTTGTTTCATTGAAATGTACAAATAATGACGAAAAGGCAGATGAAAGCAGACAAAAAACAGCTTGCCGCAGGTGGGAGCCACAGCTACTCTTCTGCATTACAATTGCGAAGTTTTACCAATTACACGGACACTTAAGATACATAAACACTAAATCCGTTCAGGCTGATAAATTGTTCTTTCAAAACAATATTTTCTTTAAATGGCCCCTAAATCACTTCTGATAATTCTAAACATTTTAAATAAACATGCACACTGCATATAGTAACAGTGATGATCATCAGTGATGATCACAATGCATACTAGTATACAGTCACAAGCATACAGTGATGATGGTGTACAGTGATGATCATAATTATCGCATCGATAATGAAATAAAAAACAATCCCATGCTCTTCTCTGAGCTTTTTCTGTCGCTTCTTCGAATGTTGTGAATCGAGCAAGGTCTTGGGTATGATTTCACCAGGTTCCTATATCTGATGTCGAGAGCTGTCATGTCAAAATTTGTCAATTGATCAGCCAACTAGGGACAATAGCTCTGTATATTCTGGCTGTATAGAGCTGGCTGTATATTCTGGGAAGGATGGAGGCTCGCCCTTTATGTACCACTGCACCTTTCACGAAGATTCCATTTAGTCAGCGTTGCATGGAGGGCGATTTAGGGCGTTAGGATTGATAGTTGGGCGTGTTGGTTAAGCATGCTCTGAAGTGAAGGCTCGAAAACGACGACGGACGAAGAGATTTTCTGATTAAACATTGTTGGAAGCGGCGCCCTGTGTGTGTGTGTGTGCTCTCCTCGTCCGTCGTCGCTTTCGCGCCTTCACTTCAGATCGCGATTTAGGGCATACATCAGAGGAGCCTTTTCTCTAGTTTGTTGATGGAGCCAATACTTAGTTCGCTGCATTGCGTGGAGTTCTTGAGAGTATGTTGTGAGGAGGAGAAGGAGGGTTATGAAGGTGACCATACACTTGTTCATCCAACACCTGTAACTTTGCTGTCACGGCATCATTTCAAAAACACCTTGCGGGTGTATGTTTATTGTAGACCGATAAATGGCAGGGTCTGTGCGTCAAATTTCGGACTGAGAGGGGTTGGGGCCTTTTAATTTCATAGTAAAAGGTTAACTCTTGAAAAGAAAATGAAAGTCAAGTTTTTGAATTCACGCAGAGACTGAAGTATATGTGCATCAGTGTAACGTTACGGATTACGAATTATTGTAATCTACTAAGATGATACTCTACTAGCAACCAGCTGTTCTATATGAAAGCCACCCAATACTGACGTTCGTACTCCTGCATTCGTGTAATGTGTCTGGTGTGATGGTGCTTCACCTGATCAATTACAATATCTCTTACTTTATGTCTGCATAAGTGATTTTCCAGATTGCCTGTCACAATACACAAAAACATTACTTTTGAGTACACCAAACGTTTAAGCTCACAAGACTCCAGTATAGCATTGGCAACTCTAAAGACAGATCTTCAAAATGTTAGTACTTGGTGTCATAAAAATAAGCTGGTTGTCAAAGCGCAAGCTTCTTTATCTTTAGTTTGTGGTCCAAAATGCTTTGTAGCATATGTCCTGCTTATATCAATTACGCCATATTTCATCCTGACAATTGCATATTTTGGTGCCACGCTTGACAGTACTTAAAGCTTTAAGGATCCTAATCAAAAATGCGCATGCAGCATTTGCACTCTTCTCAAAAGCATCTTAGTATGTTAACCTCCCCATCCTGATTACACTTTACTATACCTCCATTCACAGTCACTTTAATTATTGTATCATTCTTAAGCCCAGTTGAGCACATTTCAGAACAGGCATTATGGATTGTGCCACGCAGCCGTTACAATATTCATGCAATGCTACTCTTATAGAGGAAAGAACTAGGAGGCGGCATCACATGATAAAAGTGAGGCTATGAAAGTTGGTCCAGCACACCATCATGCCACAGTAGGGTTTAGTGCCTTCCAAGAGCCACTGCACTCAATGCCTGCATTCCAAAAGGACGGAATGGGCATGGCAGCAATGTGCAGTTACTGCACTTACACAGATTGTAATGAGAAAATTATGTGCTGCAAGAGGCAACCAAAACTGCACATGCACATCAGAACAAAATGTGCACAAAGCAGTTGGCAGGGCACCCAGAAAAGTGCACATAGATAAAAGCCTATCGTAAACCAAACACTGTGGTTGAGTCCATGACATAGAGGTCGTGTAGTCAGCTGAATCGGGCACGAAAGAGTAAAACATGCTGAGGGAAGAGCTCAACAGCTTCACAGAGATCTGGATTGCGGAGACGGGCTGCGTGACGTCGTGCTCCCTCCTAGACTCTTTCCTTCCCCATGCCTAAATATTCCGCCACTTGAATAATTGCAATACCACATGATACAAAAACCAAAACTTGTTATAATGTCTGTAACATTGACATCTGTGCCAGAAAACTGCAGTTACCGCTGTCAGTATGTGGAAGTGCCCACCCTGCAGGCCAAAAACTTGTGATTTATAACATTTTCTAAACATGCAGTCAGCCTGATTAGAGACAGTTGGTTTATATTACAGCGAGAGTAGAAAAGCTTGGCAATAAATAAAGGGCAACCCCTCTTGTGCGATCCAGTGTGGTAACTAGTTGCATTCCTATTAGTCTTTCTATATCTTTAACTGACGCTTTATTTGCCTCTTTATTTAACTTATTACTGAAGCGGTGCGTTTCCTTTCGAGATAGGTGTATGTGTGAAACATGCATGAATGAGATGAACGCATGTGTGCAGTGGTATGGCATGGTATAAATTTTAGAATAGAAAATGTGTATTGCAAAGGGCATGGGACTGTAAACATGAGGTCAGAGTACCAGGTGTAGTGGCACTAAGTGTACTTAAAAGCTTTGCATTGGTGTGAGCAATCAACATTTTGAGCACGGAATCAAAGTATGTACTCAGTGTGGAGAAAGGTTTGGAACAAGAATGTGCGTGGTATGTTGTGAAACACGGTTTACAGCATCAGCACCTATTGGCTCAAGAACATGAAAAGAGAGAGAAGAGAGACAAAAGGAAAGGAAAGACAGGGCAAGTACCGGCTGGCTGCCCTGTGCTACCCAACATAAAATGTGGGCAATATATAGTCAAGAACGTCAGGACCAGCTAGAGCAAGAATATGAAGTAAAGCAATGTCGAATGATGCTGATAAAAACGAAAATCATGAGAAGCAGTTTGAGTTAAAAGGCAAGGCTGAACAGCAGTGCTGGCAGCGAGACAAGAGTATGCTGCAAACAGATACTTTGAAATGCACTTTAGCACTATATGACTCTGGCAGCATGTGTAATGTGCGCATAGATTGTTTTCAGTCAATTGGATGTGTCTCCCGTGTTGCAACGGCACTAGTTTGTATTGCGTGATGCATTTCCAACAAAAATGTTACAAATATGGTTGGGTGCTCATGCAAGCGGTTGCTCAACAAAAATGAACATCGTTAACATTCCAGCGCAATAAAAATCTACACAGACTTAAAGGCAAACCACACGACACAACAGTTCTGTTGCGTGGCTCTCCCTTTAATCCTTGTGTAGTTTAATTTGCGCTGATATGTTACCAATGAATATCAACCAATTTGCTCTGATCACCATCCTTAAAAAAAGATACACTTGCCTTTCCACTGAAAGTAACAGAGTCTGTAACCTTAACCTAACCGCAAATCTTCTGCCTCTGAATGAAATTGGCTAATATTTGGTGTCGCCACACTGGTCACCACACTCCGTAAGATGCAGCGGGGTGGCAATGTGCAAAAATGAAATGGCTACCCTTGTCTTGATCACATCAATCAATTAGGTCAACCTGACCACCTGATAGACATGGCTTGCTGACAGAGTTGGAGATGATGCCTGTGGGTCTAAGGTCGTATATGGACACTGACATTATGGTGGTGGCAATTTTCACAAGCCATTTGGCAACAATGCAAAAAACGAAGTTCCTGGCACTTTATTTTGTACAGTGTGCACCCAGTTCAGTTATATTGATTTACAACACACAGGGCAAGATGAAGCTGTTTGTCTTAATTGGATACTAACATAGACTTGTGAAACTCATACATTCGTGGCTGCCCTTATTTATGGAAGATATGTTATGGTGTATTTCGACTTTGGCAAGCATTTCATCTTTAACGCAAGCCCACATCACTAATGGGTAGTGTTATCATTCGCATGTTCACTTGAGGTGTCGACATGTTGCATGTTAATTAGGCACCATGAGTGAGTGCTTGGTGCACACACAGTTAGAAAAGTTAAATTCACCTGCCAAACGACAATATGATCATAAGGTATGCCATAATGGGGGACTCCTGATAACTTTAACCACCTACGATACATTACCGTGCACCTACATCCTAAGTAAACAAGCGTGTTTGGATTGTGACCTGCTGCACACACAGTTACTTGCTATTCCGAGTAGACTACAAAAGCACCAAATCCACTCCGCTAATATGGACCACAGGATCGGTGTCTCAGTAATCGTGCCCGTGTCCCAAGTCTGAAGCAGGCGAAGCAATTGTGCATCGCCCCAACTGTACATATGTTGTTTTTCATTGCACCCAACATACTAATTTATCAGTGCAAAGGTTTGCACGCACACCATATGAAGCTCCACGCATCCTCCAACTTATAGCTTCACAGTTCCACATTACATTTTTTCCTTCTATGTATGCCCCTCATATTTAACTGCATTCTACTTACTGAAAAATAAACTCAATTGGATATTTACGTTATCAATTATTTACAGCACTATTAGCTTAATTGGAGCACTATTGCTGACAAGGGTTACTTCTGTGATTCATTTTGATGGAGTTATCATAAACCTTTATTTCCTCTATATGTATACCAACACTGCATACCCCTTAATGACTATACTCCGTTTCATACATAAGGTGCAACGCTGTGGAGGCTAAAGCTACTTTTTGCACTGGCTGCGTTCGCACTTACAAATAGTTTGGTGTTTTTGACCAATTTTCGCGAAAATGTTCTTCAGGTAAGATCAGTCCTGAACGAAAAAAGTAATTTACCAGTACAAACAACAAACCATGTACTCATACGGCTTCTAACACGATGTTTTAGATCAATTTGCTTTCGGTTGTTTTTTATTTGCAGCCAGACGCGGCAGCTTCACGTGCATGCTCGCGCGAGCAAACGCCATCGGTGCGCAGAGAAGCATAGAGGGAACGCACATAGTGATACATTTTGGTGACCGTACTTTTTGCGTAGCTTCTACAGCGTTGCACCTGATGTGTGAATCGGAACATAGGGAAAGAATGGTGATGATGAAATAAACTTTAATTTTTGAGACGGTGTTCCCGAGCGTTTGAGCTGTGGATCACTCTAGGTGGGAGGGTCCCTCATTCCAGGAATCCTCTGGCCGCGATAGCATCCCGGGCTCTGGCGACAAGACGTCGTTGTTCGTCCAGGGCCGGGGTGGAGATCTTGGCCTCCCACGTCTCGGTGAGGAGGTCCACGTCTTCGGACGTTGTATGTTTGATAACGGCGTCTTCGGGGCGCCGCGGGCACTCGAGTAGCAAATGAGCCAGTGTCTGGCAAGGCGCAGATCGGGCAGTTGTAGGTGTGTAGTGTCGGGTGGATGCGATGCATGAGGATCCCATGGGTGTACGTATTGCTCTGCAGTCTTCGGAATGCGGTGCTTAGGGAAAGAAGAAAACTTTTTTAGGAGTGTCTATTATTGAGCAAAAGTAGAAACACTATTGTAGACATGGATTGCTCAGTATCGTCAGTATTGGTATTTTTAGATTTCCTATTTTTTTCTTGTATGCAAGGCTAGTGTACCAATTATTTTCTTTTATACGGGAGTGGTACAGATACTCTACTAATAGTACATTAGCACATCTCTTAGGACAGCAGATCGGCTGAAAAAATTCATTTAAATGTGCAACATATGCAAATTTCTATAGCACAGGGCAGCTGCAGTGCACCTGTGATATCGGAATTCACGCTCCGTGGGCCAATCTCACTTAAGCGATTCAAGGGGCAGTGCAGGGCAGCACTACATTCTGAAACTCAAAGAAGACCCTTGTGTATCATGAGCGAGTTCTTACGTAAGAACATTTTAAAGAAAAAGGGGCATTTTCCCCACAATGACCAACGCATCGTTTTTTGATACACTCAGTTTTTCCACCTCAAAATGTTGATTCAGAACCCATCGTAGCATTTTATATGCCAAATTTTAGTTGTTGATAGTTCATAAAACATATTCTTGACTAAATATAAGTATACAAAGTTTTTATAACATGCAACATTTCATTGTTTTTGGTATTAATATATTGCGCCATCAACACACATAAAAGCGAACAACTTCGAATTTTCCATCCTCTGGAATGCTGTTCGGATTTGTGGGGTAAATATAAAGAATTTGTTTCCTTTAAGTGGTTGATTGCTACACACAAATTATTAACACAACATTGAATGTCCTTGGTGGCAGGTGAAGTATCCTGACACTGGCCACTCTAATCATATCCTACATTTATATAATTTTCTTGCTTACGAAACTGGTTCAGAAAAGTATTGCTTTGAACATAATAGAGCACTAATTTATCACTTGAACTTGATTTCCCCTTATCGTGAAATATATATATTATGGTCTCGCTTTTTATTTACATACAATAGAATACAATTGCTGCTGCCAGGCATTAAACCTGCAACCTCAGGTTGTGTAGCAACATGCTGATGGTCATTCAGCTGCCACAATGTGCATGTATTGGCGATTGCCTCATTTAAATGTGATGTGTATAAAGAAAATGTGATATACGCTGCAATAACAAATATGAAAATTGTGGTAATAAACCAGGCTATATGTCTGTTGGTCCGCGGGCATAAATGATTGTCCCATGAAATGAAATAGCTTCATGCAACTTCATATCATGGAACGTTTCTCTATCCGCCACCAGAGAAAGCGCTCTCTTGCGGTCAGGCTCCGCCAACAGGCTTTAGTAGCACGAGAGTAATACAGACTGCGTTAAAACATTTCATCAAATTCATTCATTCAAATAACTTTATTGAGTGCCCTGCGATTTGGTGGGGTGGGCCTAGACCCCGCCTAGGCTTCGGCCAAGGGTTGTTGGCCCTTGGCGGCTTCCTCGGCTCGCTGGACGGCCCAGAGTTGGTGCTGCAGGTCCGAGCTGAGCAACGCAGACTACCAGCGCGCGTGAAGGCTGTCGCTGTTTGAGGCTGCATCACTGTTATCGTGTGTTATACCCGCACATTCCCATAGGATATGCTCTAGGGTGGCTCTAGAGTCGCAATGTCTGCAGTTGTCAGTCGTGTATAAATCTGGGTGTATTATGTGCATGATAGCTGGACTCGGATAGGAACTGGTTTGTAACTGCCGCCATTCGACAGACTGTTTTTGTTTAATTTTGGATGAGGCGGCGGGAATGTGCGCCTCTGCAATCTATGGTGTTGTGTAATTTCATGAAATTTGGTCATTCGATCTTCCCACTCCCACTCGTCGGTAGTCGCTGAAGCGGGACTAACCGAGGCTCGGTCCGTAAGCTCTCGAGCCATGCGGTGCGTAACCTCATTGCTACCGTCTGGTAGTGTGTGAGCGGGTGTCCAATTGTAGCCAGAGTAATGGCATTGAGCTCCTACAATAGATTTCCTGGTAGTGAACAGGATATAATAAATATGAATATTGTTTTAAGAATGATGCTTTCTTTGAGAAAGAGTTATAAATTAACTGGAATATATGTTTTAATATAAATTTTAAACAATGATTTCCACCTGGAAGTAGCAATTTAAAATGTCACCTGCTGCCTGCGTTAGCTTTCAGCCTACTGAAGCAGAGTCCTACCTTGCACCTCTTAGCAGATGGATTCTTCCACACACATTCAGACAGAATCAATTCTTTTCTACTTAAATAGAGTGACCTATGTTTTATATTCAAAATTGCTTGAAAGAAATCTCACATGCACAGCTGCTTTATTCTCAGTCAAATAATGCAACACAAATGAATCTTTTGGCCTCCACCATCTACTTGGCTTATTCGGAATTTCACATGCCAATAGGCATCAAAACCAACGCACTCTATGCAACAGCTTACTTCTCATTAAGCGAGATGAACATACTATAGTAGTATAAACTGTTTTCTGGACAAAACAGACATGCACAGAAATTGTATTATTGGATGGTGTTGACCAAAAACTGCAATATTATGAAATTTGAAGAGTAAAAGCAGTAAAATGAGCAAAAATACTTGTTTTAATTCTAGAATACAAATTACAGTTAGCGTACATAATGCAAATATAGTAAATTAGTGGACCTGACATGTGGCATGACTTTTAGTTAGTAACCAGGAGACAAGTAACCCTAGAATTAAATATAAAAGAAAGGGGAAGCCAAATAATTGCTGTGTTTTAGAGGATTACAATTTGTTTGTTAAATGGCCACAACTCAATGCAGTAGCAGTTCTAATTTTTGCAATACCTCAAATATTGCTAACTAAGTATTGTGTGCAACGTTTGCGTTCATGAAAATATTGGAAGGGGGATCAGAAAACAAAAGTGTTTAATATAAAAGTCACTCGCTCACTTTCAGGAATCACTGAAACCAATTCCAATTGAAATGCACATTCCTACAATTGGCGTAAGTGACTCTGCTGATAATCAGCAGAGTCACTTACGGCACCCCGTACCTGGGTCTCAAGAACAGAGAGAGAGACAAATTGAACACCCTAATCCGAAAGACCTAAAAGCTGGCACTAGGGCTTCCACCGACAACGTCGACGGAGAAGCTACTCAGCCTGGGCATCCACAATACTTGGGAGGAACTAGAAGAGGCCCACAAGACGAGCCAGATAGAGCGACTCAACCTCACCAGCACGGGCAGGGACACCCTAATAAGACTGGGCTACTCAGTCGATTATGAGTCCAGAAAACAGCGGGTTCTTCTACCCCTAAGGGAGAAGGTCACGGTGGCCAGCATCCCGAGAAACATGCACCCTGAATACAACAGAGAAAGGAGGCGAGCGAGAGTGCAAGCTCTACGTAAGGCCTACGAAGGATCAAAACAAGGAGAAGTCAGATACACCCATGCGGCAAAGTACAAGAACGGAGCGGCCCACGCTATCAGCGTGATCAACGACCAAGGACAAGAGGTAGCAGTGGCCTCGGTAAGCACTCCAGACATCGACTGCGCGGAAGAAACGGCGATAGCCCTGGCAGCCACAACGGGCAAGTGAGAAGAAGATCACATCACAGTCATTACGGACTCACAAACAGCATTTAGAAATTACCAAAAGGGCCGCATTTCCAAACAAGCCCTGAACATCCTCGAAAAACTAGACAATTTTCACGAACTTTACATTGTCTGGGCCCCGGGACACGAGTCCCTGGCGGGTAACGTAGCGGCTAACGCTGCTGCCCGAGATCACATTCTTCGGGCTATCCCACCGGGTTCACGAGCACTGGCATACCAACATGATAGCGTCCCAAAACGATACGCCGATATCCTGAGTCATTACAGACTGGGCAGGAGGATCTACCGCACCCCCACATCCCAAGCTAACAAGAGAAGAGGCAGTGATCTTCCGCAAGCTACAGACCGGCACATTCCCGCACGGCACCCTGCTACACGCCATGTATCCTACGAGCTATACTCACAAATGCGTCTTGTGCTCTGCGCCCAACACCCTCTACCACATGGTGTGGGAATGTCAACAAAACCCATCGACACCACCCATCACTGGACCAACCGTCGAGCAGTGGGAGGCCCAGCAGGGCCAAACTATCGGCTCAGGCCCACGGCATCCTGGACTAGGGACGCCGCCCACCTCGGACGATTTTAGCGTCTGCTCATTTCTCTAAATAAATTTTATTCCTCCTCCTTCCTTCACGCACTGGCGGAAAATTGAGACACTTGATTTCAGAAATCCTTTAAAGAAATATTTTTAGGCAAACATGGTTTCAAAAAAGTATGTTGAAGCTACGCCAACGAGCAGAGAATGTAGAGGAGCGGACACGTGATACGCAACGTGCTTGGGATGAAAATATGCAGATTTCACGCACTGTAGGAATCTATGTAAGCGAAGCTTTCAGTGCTGTTTGCGTGCATTGACGGTATTTGGCGGTGACGTTGACGGCATTCGACAGTCCTGATAGGATGGTAAACGTGACCTTGCGTGCACCACTTGTGTTTGTCCACGTAGCATGGAGAACACAGAGACGTGTCATTTATTCACTCATTACTGAAGAAATCCCAAATGAGCGATGCTTTCTGACGACGCATTTCTTTCTCCTGTGTCATGTTAGGACAACTGCCACGCGTGCAGAGGGGTAAGGTTAATCAACCTATTCCTGAATGCGTCGGTACGGGATCCGGTTGTAACCATACCCTGCCTCCTCCCTCTACTCCCTCTCTAACATTATCCCTACCTCTCCCTGGACTGTCGTTGCTCTTGCGCGTGACGAAGGAGGCAAGCGCGGTAGCTCCTGCAATACTTTTGCGGGGGGTCACGCCTAATTACGGCTCCAGAGGGCATTGTGGCCCGGCTCTACCGAAAGGTCGTTGACGTCGCCTATCTCGTCTCCGGCTTCTATCTACGTCCCCTCTGGTCTTGCACGTTAGTCTAAATGAAAGCGCTGCAGTTTTGCAGTTTCTGCACTGCTATTGAGGGGGGTCACGGATAATTACAGCTGTAAAGAGGCTAATGTGGCGACACCCAGGGATCTCCAGGGGGCATTGTGCACATAACACGTGATGGAAAGGTCCAAACGAGTTTCTCGCGTCGACTTTCCTCTCTGCCACGCTCCTGCGATGTATATACACGCTCTGAACCGTCCCCCGACGCAGCGTGCAAGAAAACAGCAGCAGCAGCAGCGCAAAAGTCGATGAAAGAGGCAAAAAAAGCTATGCTTTAAAAGCTTTGCTTAAAAAACATTTTAAATGTTCATAACACTGTGGTACCTTTTACAAGCAATGAAGACACTTGTTGCATGTATGGAATCACTGCGACCTTGTGCCCAGCTTGTCAGCATTCCTTTCTGCGCCTCCAGCCCCCTCATTGTCACTGTGTTTTCTTTTCCTGTGGATTGCCTGAGTGACTGAACTAGCAGCGTTTCTGGGCGATCCAAAGGACGAGGAAACACCTATGCTTCAAAGAACGGTGAATCCAAGTCCGCTATTGCGTTATATTTATTATGGTAGTATAAAACTTAAATATACAGCAGTTGGCAACAAAGGCAAACGGATTGCGCACGTTTGTGTTACTCCGCCAGCCAATCACAGCAGCAATCAAAATAGTCGTCATGCGACCTTTTGAAGATGGCGTCATACTTGATACGTAAGTGCTTATACGTCCCACTATAATGGTCCAGTGAGAAGTACAAAATTACGTGCTTTTAATTTTATTATTGTGGTTACCACCTTATTTAGGTAACAGGAAAGTTTCAAGTACGAACTATTTGCAGCCTCGTGGAGGAACAGTGGCTGGTGGTTATGAAGGCTTGTGGCGGGGCTTCACTGCAACTGAAGTTGTATCCGACTATACCATGTCTTTGGAGGGAAACCAAGGCCCTAACATTTCAGCAGCAGCGAGCGTGTGGTGGAGAGCTCACCGTCTACGTACAAGAGGGAGAGGTGATATGACGAATCTTGAATTTACTAAGACTACGCAAAACTACACACCAAACGCCGGGGAGACAGGCTAAGGAAGCTTCAATTTAAATTACGAAACCGAAGCAGGTACTTGCGGTGCTTCTTCAGCCCGTGAAATGTGAGCGGATCGGACCGTATGCGACGCTCAGCCAGAATTGTTTACTATTTATTACAGAGCAATTGTTACGCAGCTTGTGGCAACAGAAGAATGTCCCTATGCTCACATGACTATCGCGCCTATCGGTACGCATCACACATGATCTGCGCGTAGCCGCTGACAGATAATAAAGTTCTTTTATTTGACAGCGTAGTGGACAGACACTCAAACACATACCGCCATCAGAAGGCATATGATGGCGACCTCGTGAATTTTCCTTAGTCAAAAAGGAACCGCAGGTCGAGGAAGATTCTCGCATTTCAAATCACCAGCGTCGCGGTGTGACTACTGGAGTTTCGTGCGAATTCTTCGACCACTCGCCTGCCGGCATCCGGCATGCGTGTAGCATACGTGTCCTCCGTATAAGGCACGGCGCCCGTTGTGGAGGACGCGCGGTGGGAGAGGCGTGCGAGCGCCTTGTAGGCCTTTTGGAAGCCGGTGTGGTCGAACATCACGGTCTCTATGCGGGCCATGGTGGTGGCCTCGCCGTGGAAGGGCCACACGCCCGAGGTGACGAAGAGGAAGAGCAGCAGCACGCCGACGAACACGAGCACGGCGAAGGCGAGGCACATCTCGAGGCACGTGATGATGCCGTGATCCCAGCGGTAGGCAGACGAAGCTCTCTTGCACTCGCTGTCCTGTCGGGACGTTGAGACCCTGCGTAACAACCGTGCATGCCGGCTGCCATGCGTGCCGCTACCGGCGGTAGTCGTCGAGGCGCCTTTGCCATTTGCCTCCACCGCATATCCGCCGCTCTTGTGTGCCGGTGCCACCGCCAAATCTGGTACAGCCCACGGAATCTGCAATAAAGAAGCGATTCCTGGCACGTGCACGTATGATCGCGAACGATGGATTTGTAATGGCGGTGGCCGTAAAGACGGGATATCCAGCTGCACAGAAGATGTAAGCTAAATCTGGCTGGAAGTCAAACCACGAAATCCGGTTCCACACTGCAGTTCGAGATTTTAACTGTGCGACAAACGTTGAGCAACATGAAGCTGCACAGAGAGTGCGAAGTGTGGTTGTACGATGACGGCACAAAATGTGGGTCTATAATTAAACCGGCATATGCGTGTTCTCAGTGATGGAATGCGAAATCTGATTGTATGTTGAGTGAGTGGTTAGTAAATTTTACATCAACAAAAAAACATAGGAGCGGGCGAATATCACCTTATTGAAATACGAATCGAATGCCAATAGTAAGTATCGACTATCGATTAAAATATTAAATAGTCAAACGCCGGCGTAAATATTTACAGCAGGCATATTTATTTCGGTATAATTTGGTATCACGCTTGTTCTAACAGAGAAAAAATATATAGCTGACGATCAGGCAGAAATAGCAACGCACTTAAACAAGAGGTCACTAATTGTCATTATAAAAGGTGCACGAATAGCCTGTCAACCTTTTTAGAGCATGGTAGCAAATGAGCTTTTCAAGACTGAATAGCTGATTTATCGTTGATGCAAAAGAACCAGAAGTTGTGGAAAAAGAAAAGTAAAAGCAGCTGAAGGAACTGCGTGCCGTAGAGACATGTAAAAAGGCCTGTCGCAAGGAAAACTCTTCTTGTTATAGCGTAAAAGAACTGCTACATGACTAGGCATCGAGAAACACTAAATGACAGGCTACAAGCAAAAATCAGAAATTGACATGTACGCTTCCGCTGGGAAACCGAAAACAAAGTTCGCATTACCCAATTTGTTTCTGCATTGCTTCAAAAACTTTTGTCGTTGTTCCACTTCAAGCAATTTGCGATACTTTGTTTAGCAGAAAAAGAAATTTAACCAGACTGTAATAATAAGTTGTTGCTGAAGATCTGGCAAGTTCAAAATATTCGAAAATACCGAATAGTTCATTTTCCTATAAAAATACCAATAGTTGGTGTACAATATTCGATTCGTATTCGAAACGTGGTATATTCGTTCCGGCCGCGGCGGCCGCATTTCGATGGAGGCGAAATGCAAAAACGCCCATGTGCTTGCGTTGTAGTGCACGTTAAGAACCCCAGGTGGCCAAAATTAATCCGGAGCCCTCCACTACGGCGTGCCTCATAATTAGAACTGGTTTTGGTACGTAAAACCCCAGAAAGAAGAAGAAGAAACTCGGTATACTCGAAAACCCGTAAAATAGCGTACCTTGCACTGGAGGCGCAATGCTAAAGAGACAGCGGAGCTGATGGGCACCTAGCTAGTCCTGGCTTTTGGGCTAGGCTAAGCACTACCAAGTCATCCCCAGCATTTCCCGGAATTTATTGAGTATTGGTCGATTATCAATGAGCCATTGATTGGATATCGCAAGGTATTGGCCACGTATTTAATTGGGCTAGGCTAAGCACTACCAAGTCACCGCCAGCATATCCTGGAATTTATTCATTTTTTGTCAATTATCGATTAGCTATTGATCGGCTATCAATTGGCTATCGCAAGGTATTGGCCACGTATTAGGGCTATGCTAAGCATTGCTAAGTCATTCCCAGCATTTTCCAGAATTTATTGTTTACTGATCGATTAGGTATTGATTAGCTATCGATTGGCTATCGCAATGTATTGGCCACGTATTTGGGCTAAGCTAAGCACTACCAAGTCATCATCAGCATTTTCCTGAATTTATTGATTATTGATCGGTTATCAATTAATTATCGACTATCGATTGGCTATCGATGACTGACTAAGCTTAAGTAGCCCCAACCATGCTTAGCTAGTTCACAGGGGTATGTGCCATTGCGCTTGGACCCTTTCTGCACAACCGCCAGGATAGGCCCACCTTTTTTGTGGACGACTAACGGAAAAACGGCCTTTTTAAAGAGCCTCGCTGTTACAAAGTAAGAAAAAAAGAGCTGGAAAGTAAAATTACACGTGGTCTAAGGGGTTTAGAGTAGAATGATTTCATAAATATGACTGCTGCTTGTAAAAACAAGGAGGCTCGAGCACACGACTTTGCTGTTCGAACTGTTTAAGTTGTTAGTTGATGGTTAATTAGCGCCACAGCTACAGGACGGTGAGCACGACGAGAAGAAGAAGCAAGGGAGGCGAAGCAGTGCGTGGTGAGCGCAAACGGCCGTGTGCTGATCGTGTTGCGTGAATGAATAAAGCCTTTATTTTAAGGAAGGGGACGGCTCTAGGCCGCTGTTGGGGATTAGGTGGGAAAGGAATGTGGGTTCCCGGATTGTTGGCTAGGGCACATCTTCATCTCAGTCTTTGATCTCCCGCTTTATGCAGACTCAGCTGCATGTTCACTTCCGCCGCTCTCGCACGGGCTGGTCGACCCCTTCTACACTACTCGAAACAAGCCACTTTGTCTGCCATATGTCACAATGGCTTTCTGTGTTTCAGGGTTAGTCTGTATTTCAATTCCTAGTGTTCTAATATCTCCGTGCAGTAAATGTTGAATGTTCGATCTCCCTTGTGAAAAAGCTGCACAGTTCCAAATGAGGTGTTGCAAGTCTGCTCTGCATGACTCCTGACAATGTGTGCATCGGGTATAAGTGTTCGCAGTCGTAGCTTGTCTGGTTTGGTGCCATTTCTCAAGTATGTGTGGTGTGTAAGCAGCATTGGCCGCCGTTGTCAAACACATGTGCTGGTGTAGCTTCTAATAATCTCCGTTTACTGTATGCTTTTATTTTAGTGCGAATGTAATGCATCAGTGCTCTGCTAGGAGAGCCTTCGGCCAATATCTTTAGGTATGGATTTTGTTCAGCGGGGTTTGGCGAGGAAATGGAGTGTGGGGAGCTGTACGTGTAATCAAGCCCACCCGCTTGCGCGGCAACTGCGTGAGCGGCTGCGTTTCCCCCATCCGTGCCGGTGTGCCTCGGTGTCCATATGATTTCAACATTTGTCCCGTTGTCCTGTATTCTCTTTAGCATTTTTCTGGTGTCGTTGGCCACAGCATGATCTGTCGTAGGCACCGTTAATTCGGCCACCGCTTCGTACGAGTCAGTTAGGATCCGATAATTATTTCGCACATTCTGCTCTACAATGTCTCCCATGTCAATGGGAATGGTGTTGACCGCTCCCCATATAGCTAAGAGTTCTGCGTGCAAGGTTGCACCCCCGGGAAGCTGACATGTGTGATAGCCATTGTGTTGGGGTGCAGATGTGCTAACCCAGGCCATGCTTGCCATGTCGTTTTATTGCGATAGCAATTATATGGACACTTCAACCGGATTTCTGCCGTCGGCGTCGCCGTCGCCGTCGCCGTCGCCGTAGCCGTCGCCGTAGCCGTCGCCGTCGTCGTCGCCGTCGCCGTCGCCGTGAGGTTCCGTATAGATAAAATCTTCGCCGCGCGCCGTATGCCCCAGCGGAAGCGTGCGGGGACGCGCGCTATCACGGAGAGCGAACGCACTCAATCCCCCACGCGCAAGCAAGGAAGCGGAAAGCCAGCGCCGGAGGGAGCAGGGGGGGGGGGGGCACTTCTCTGCTAACAACCGCGCTCGTCGCTCGTCCGCACAGTCTCTTATCTCTCCCACGCGCAAGCAAGGAAGCGGGAAGCCAGCGCCGGAGGGAGCGGGGGAGGCGCACTTCTACGCTGCCAACAACCGCGGTCGTCGTTCGTTCGACCGCACCGTCTCTTATCTCCACACGGCTCTGACCTTTATGCGCCCTCAGTTTCCGTTGAAGCGATAGACCGCACGTACCTGCGCGGGCGAAGGTACGTTGCGCTGCCAGCGTTTTGACAGTCGTTGGCGGCAGTCATTCAGTGTGATCTATTCATGTTTGTTTGTGCGCGCTCACACCACGCTTGTTCATTCAGTTAGTAATAGTCGGGCCACATTTTCCAACGCACGCTACACATGCAATGCTGCCCAGATCGGCAGTGCAGCACTACAGGTGTGTCCCTTCGCACGCGCTGCCCACGGTAAGCGCTTCTCATCAACACCACCGCTTCACACGCGCCTTCTCGTGGTCATCGAGTCTCTCTTCATGTCGGTCTACTTA
>NC_051156.1:85719780-85748418 GCF_013339745.2 Dermacentor silvarum
GGGGACGAGGAAGAATTCGAACCACGCTACGGACGAGAGATAAGAGAAGCGCGCGTCGGGAAGGAACGCCCTTGTGCAATGCAGCACACCTAGCTACGGACAGAGAAAGAGAGCGCGCGTCGGGAACGAACGCCCTTGTGCACCGCAGCGCCCCTAGCTATGGACGAGAAAGAAAGAGAGCGCGCGTCGGGAACGAGAGAAAGAGAACGCGCGTCGGGAACGAACGCCCTTGTGCACCGCAGCGCACCTAGCTACAGACGAGAACGAAAGAGAGCGCGCGTCGGGAACGAACGCCCTTGTGCACCGCAGCGCACCTAGCTACAGACCAGAACGAAAGAGAGCGCGCGTCGGGAACGAACGCCCTTGTGCACCGCAGCGCCCCTAGCTATGGACGAGAAAGAAAGAGAGCGCGCGTCGGGAACGAGAGAAAGAGAACGCGCGTCGGGAACGAACGCCCTTGTGCACCGCAGCGCCCCTAGCTATGGACGAGAAAGAAAGCGAGCGCGCGTCGGAACGAGAGAAAGAGAACGCGCGTCGGGAACGAACGCCCTTGTGCACCGCAGCGCCCCTAGCTATGGACGAGAAAGAAAGCGAGCGCGCGTCGGGAACGAGAGAAAGAGAACGCGCGTCGGGAACGAACGCCCTTGTGCACCGCAGCGCACCTAGCTACAGACGAGAACGAAAGAGAGCGCGCGTCGGGAACGAACGCCCTTGTGCACCGCAGCGCACCTAGCTACAGACCAGAACGAAAGAGAGCGCGCGTCGGGAACGAACGCCCTTGTGCGCCCTAGCTATGGACGAGAAAGAAAGCGAGCGCGCGTCGGAACGAGAGAAGAGAACGCGCGTCGGGAACGAACGCCCTTGTGCACCGCAGCGCACCTAGCTACAGACGAGAACGAAAGAGAGCGCGCGTCGGGAACGAAACGCCCTTGTGCACCGCAGCGCACCTAGCTACAGACCAGAACGAAAGAGAGCGCGCGTCGGGAACGAACGCCCTTGTGCACCGCAGCGCCCCTAGCTATGGACGAGAAAGAAAGCGAGCGCGCGTCGGGAACTAGAGAAAGAGAACGCGCGTCGGGAACGAACGCCCTTGTGCACCGCAGCGCACCTAGCTACAGACGAGAACGAAAGAGAGCGCGCGTCGGGAACGAACGCCCTTGTGCACCGCAGCGCCCCCAGCTACGGACGAGAAAGAAAGAGAGCGCGCGTCGGGAACGAGAGAAAGAGAACGCGCGTCGGGAACGACCGCCTTTGTGCACCGCAGCGCACCTAGCTACGGACGAGAGAGAAAAACGCCGGAAGCCGTCTCCGGAAGCCGGAAGCTGGCATCCGGAACTCAAAGTGGGAACGGAAGCGGACCGAAAGTGGAACGGAAGCGGAGCGGAAGTTGAAACGGAAGTCGGCTTCCGGTTATACTATACATATACTTATATATGTATATATGCGTATACATACATACATACATACATACATACATACATAGCGGTCTCCATGCCAACCAGAGCTCCGGACTTACGCCATCTAGTGAACACTTCATAAAACTACAGGTGGCTACCACTTACGCCATCTAATGAACACCTCATAAAACTACAGGTGGCTACATACTACATCGGAGGAAGGACAGACCCACGCCCTAAGGAGCTTCGCCCCTAAATGTAGGACACTCTCCTCCTCCGCCTTCCCTCCTCCTCGTTTCTCCTCTCTTTCGCGCTCCTTCCTCGAGCGTGGCGCCGCCTACACCACTTGAGCTTAAGAGACGACCTTTCGCAGAGTGAATGCACGCATACAACGTCGTGCGCTTTAAGCGTACGCGTTCTGTCTCCGAGTAACTTCGTGTATAGCATAGAATTTCTATGCGATATATATATTGACACGTGCACTTTTTTATCTTTCACCGGTGACCGCTTTTCTTAGGCTAACAAATGGTAAACATTATCGCTCGGTGCAGGACGCGCCTGCATGTATCGGAAGTTTCTCGAACGTTGACGATGCTTCTATCCGTTTTCTGTTGTCACCGACGCTTATGTAATCTGAATGTATGAGCGACGCGAACTGTCTAGTACTTTCTGGAAGACACGAGGTCACCAGGGATTACTCTGGAACCCATAGAGAAAGAAATTCAACAAGGGACACTCGGCAAAATCTTGCAACAGGAAACACGTCACCATACGTCACGCTTTAGTATTGATGCGAAACGTTAGCTGCCGCGAGCATCGAAAAAAAAGTGAAATTAAGTTAACAGACACATTTATTTTTTTAATTCTTTTCCGCGAAAACTAAAACGTTTTGCGTACAAATGAACTTAAACTTAGCGACTTACTTTTCTTGCCTTACCTAGCGACAGGCCAATGACGCGCCACAGTCATGCGTCATCCGCCAGACACTCCCCCGAGGCGAGCGAGGGCGGCTGCGCGCGCGTTTGAGCGCTCGCTCGCGGCGACCCGTGTTTCTCTGTTTTTTAAAATGTAGCCTGGTTTCTGGGGCTCCCGGCGTATTCTTGCGTTCCTTCTGCACTGGGACAAGACAACCCTGTTGTATCTCCGACTGTCCATGCGGAGCGGCAGCCAGCGCAAACAAGCACGACGACAGTAGCCGAACTAAGATTCCTTTAATCGATTAGTGGTGGGAATATATACAAACTAGGGGCCACCCGTGGCGCCCTCCAGTACAACGTAATAACACTATAACATCCTCCTCCCTAAAGAAAATGAGCCACAATGTCGGCTCATTAAACTACCTTCAAAATGACAAATCACATTTCATAGTCTGCGAACTGTGAAGGTTGCCTTCTCTTTCGGGCTGATCGTCGCGGGGTTGCTGGTGGTTTGTCTCTTGCTGGTGATGCTTGACCTGCGCTTTCTGCTCGTGACAGTCTTGTTGTGGTCTGAGGTGGCTCAAGGGAGTTGCGTGTGTCGTCGAACTCAAAGTTTGTGGTGGCAGGGGGAAGAAACCTAATATCGTGCTCCCCAGGGTACGGCACTAACCGTTCCCTGTTCCACGTGCGGCCATCTTACCTGTTCGTAGGTGTCTTGGTGCCGTTGCCTAACCACAGTCAAGGGCTGGGAATATCTTACTGCACCTTTGGGAATGTTCCCTGGCAACTTGACACGCACCCGCTGGCCCGGATGAAGCGCTGCATGCTTGGCAACTCGTCGCCTATCCGTGTACTGCTTGCTTGCCTGCTGATGTTCGGCCACTCTGTGACGCAGCGCTTGCAACTCTGTCTGGCCTCGGGAAGAACTGAACACCTGGAGCTCCGACTAAATCCCGTTTAGTTCTTGGGTGACGACCATGCAGAAGCAAAGCAGGTTTTTCACCCGTCGTCGCGTGTGGGGTGCACCGGTATACTCCAAGGTACTCCGTGATGGCATCCCTTAAGGGCCGCCTTTCCTGCAAGCACACCTGGACGTAATCTTTAGGCACACGGTTAAATCGCTCGATCTGTCCATTCGCTTGGGGATGGTACGTAGCGGAAAAAGTATGCTTTATCCCTCTGGCTTGCAGGAGTTGTTCAAGCTCGACTGATGTAAATTGAGGCCCATGGTAGCCGTCTCTGCTGAATACACTGCGCAAAAATGATACAACGTTAGAAGACGTGACTTTCGCTGTAAAGCAGACTTCTGCCCATTTGCTAAAGTAGTCAATTAGCGTGATGACAAACCGGGTATCTGTGGGCTCATACGCGAATAGGCCAACTATATCAATGCCTGTTTTCTTCCAAGGAGCTGAAGGGTCCTCTACCGGCTGTAAAGGCGCACTACGGTAGCGCCGATTTGTACACGGACTGACAGACAGTGCAAGACTGAATCAGGTGTTCCACCTGTCTGTCCATTCCTGACCACCAGTACTTCTCACGCTAACCATTGTTTGGTCCGTGAAATACCTGGGTGCGACTCATGATCTGCTTCCAGTAGACGTCCGGTTAGCGCTGCGGGAACGACAAACTGCTCGCAACGAAGAAGCTCGCAACGAAGCGACAGACAGCTCATCTCGGATGCGATGAAATGCATGTACATCAGAGGCAGATCCTTACTTGGAGGACAAGACGAGGTTGTCCACCGGATGACGTCCTGCAGCAGCCGATCCTGTGAAGTTTCAGCAACGAATTCGTCATGGGTTATGCACGACGAAACAACGCACACTACGTCATCAGACTCTTCCGGCTCCATGTGTCCCGCGCGTGCAGATTGGGGCATATTGACAGCGCATCCGCCACAACGCTTTCAGTGCCCTTCTTAAATTCTAGTGTAGCTGTAATCAAGTAGCCTAGCATGCCCTCTTGCAATTCTGAAGGGTCTGCGACCCACCCCCTTAGTGGTAAGCAGAGTTGCCAGGGCCTGGTGATCTGTGCGCAAAGTAAACGAATGGCCCCATAAGTACACACGCCAATATTCGCAGGCCCATACCCATGCCAAAGCTTCAAGCTCACCAATCGAATACTTCTTTTCCGCGTCTGTCAGTCTCCTGGAAGCGAAGGCAACAGAAACCAAATCGTGACCACGCCGCTGCTGCAGTACTGCTCCGAGGCCAATTGCGGAAGCATCAGTTGTAACGATGGTCTGCAGGGCAGGGTCAAACAGCTGCAAGCATCTACCCGACAAGAAACGACGCACTTCGTCAAAACAAGTTTGGCACTTTGAATCCCACTTGAACTCAGAGTCCTTCCGCAGCAACTCGCAGGATGGTCGACCATCTCGGCGTATCGTGGAATGAACTTAGCATAATAGCCAGTCGTTCCAAGAAAGGAGCGTAACGTTGCCTTGTCTGCCGGCGCAGGCGCATTCTGGATGGCATCAATGTTGCTCTGCAGTGGCTGCATGCCCTTAACACTCACGATATGACCAAGAAATGGAAGTTCGCTCACACCGAAAATACACTTGTGATTTAGCTTCAGCCCGTTATCGCTGATGCACTGCAAAACTTGCCCGAGTTGTGCGTTATGTTCGTCAAGCGAACTGCCAAATACGATAATGTCATCAATGTAGCAGAAAGTGTTTCTGCAAGATTGCAAAATTATTCATTTTTTGGAAAGCTGACGGTGCTGAAGCAAGTCCGAAACATACACGCTGAAATCGGTACAGTCCTTGGTCCGTAATAAACGCTGTTAAATCTCTGCTTTCTGCGCTCAATGGAACTTGGTGGTACGCTGCAGCTAAATCCAATCTCTAAAAGTACTTTGCGCCATGCAGCTTATTGAGGAGCTCTTCTGTGTGCGGCAGCGGGAATTTATCGACAACAATCGCATTGTTAGGCTCGCGTAGGTCAACGCATAAGCGTATGGACCCGTCCTTTTTCCGCACAACGACAAGCGGCGAGACCCATTCAGAATTATTAATTTTTCGATGACACCCACGCGTTCAAGACGCTTCAACTCATCGGACACTTGGTCCCTTACTGCCAACGGTAATCGTCGCAATTTCGCAATAACCGGGGTTACGCGTTCACGAACTCGCACATTGTGAATGAAGTTCCCAGCTAGACCTAGCTTCCCGTCGAACAAGTGTGCAAATTTGGTGCATAAATCATTTGGAATGCCCTGCGGCACCTGCGAAGATGTCATGCAGTTAGGGAAACTGCCATCGATTTGCAGACGCAGGGCGACGATGGCGTCCAACCCCAGGATGTCCGTCCCTTCAGGTATACGACATGGAAGCGCACGTCTGCCTGGCGGTCGCGGAACACAACGGGAGCGTCGAAACATCCGTGAACGGCAATGCGATTGCGTGAAAAATCGAAGAGGGTGGCGGAAGACGATCGCAACGAAGTCGAAGCCTTCAGATTCTTGTATGTAGTTGCAGACAAAATTGAGACCGCAGAGCCAGTATCCACTAGAAGTGAAATAGTGACAGCGTGTACTTGCATGTCTAGGTGTATTCCTGTTGTATGCCGTCGGCCAAGGTGAAGAACTGTCATGACTTGAATATCCTCTTCGTCAGTGACCTCTCGAATGGCTAGTGATTGCCTGGGCTCTTCTAGGCTTCTGCACATACGATCGAAATGACCCATCTTACAACACTTGTTGCACGTTCTTGTTCTGGGTCTGTACGTTGAAGAACTTGCCATGTGCCTCGGGGAGCCGCAGTGCCAAATTTTTGAGGTGGTTGGTGGCTGGTCTTGCACCGACCTAGAGACCGCAGAGCGCTCCCGTCGCATGGATTATGATGTCAGGCGGTCCACTACGTGAACATCTGTACGTGGGGTAAGATGCAGGGAATATTGTTCCGTTGCCTTCATGATTCTGGCAATGTCGAGCGCACGTTGCAAAGTCAGAACGGAACCTTCTAGCAGTAGTCGCTTCCGTAGCTGGCGGTGGCCAGTCTTTTCCACGAGCTGGTCCCGAATGAATTCTTCCAACTGCGTACTGAAGTCACATGTAACAGAAAGTTCACGAAGACCTGTGACGAACGAATCCACCGATCCCCCCGGCAGTTGAGCACGCTGGCGGAACCGTTGCCGCTCAACAACGACATTAGTTGTTGCGACGAAGTAATCTTCGAGCTTTGCCAAAGCGATGTTAAATTCATCCTGCCCGCCCGTCCTCTTCTGGGCCGTGCCCGTGTCTTCCTCTTTTCCTGTCGAAGCCGGTGACTGTTCTTCCGGTAATGCGTAGAAAATGCGTTGACCTTCCACGCCCAAACAGTGCAGCAAAAGCGCTTTGGGGCGAGCAGCAGGGTGGGCTGTGTTCTCTGAGGCCAGCAGATAATTTTCAAACAGCTTGCGCCATTGCATCCACGGAATGGCTGGCTTTCCCGGCGCTGGCATCAATTCTGGTGGCTGAAGGAGGCTCATCTTGCAACTTATTCGAGTCCACTCCTCTTTACCCTCGTCGCCATCTGTTGTATCTCCGACTGTCCATGCGGAGCGGCAGCCAGCAGAAGCAAGCACGACGACAGTACCCGAACGAAGATTCCTTTAATTGATTAGTGGCGGGAATATATACAAACTAGGGACAATCTGTTGCGCCCTCCAGTACAACTTAATAACACTATAACAAACACTGCACTATTGGACTACGGCAAGGTGAGAAATTTTGTTTCACAGTCTACGACGCAATTAGGCTTACGGCATGGAACCGAGACTTAAGACGCAGTTAGCGAAAAACAACTTGGCCGTCCTGCCGTAGTTCATTTGAGTTAATGAATCATGCTGGGCCATGTTTCGGACGCTTCATAGGCGATTATTGTAACTTATTTCGGTTCCCTTGAGGCACACTGGCCGCGCCGCGCGCTGTGACGCAGTTAGCGATAAGCAGCTCGGCCGTGGTGACAAAGTTAGTTTGCGTGTAATGAATCCTAGAGGGACCAGTTTGTGACGTTTTCTGTGGCCCCGCAACAACATATATACCTTATTTCGGTACTCACGCCTGTCGAAAACGGGATGGGCGATTGCCAAGAGTGATAACATTCCCGGGACTGTGTTGCTGGCGCCGGCAGAACGCGCGAAAGAACGCCGAGGAACGTATCAGAAACTTGTAATTCGAAAATTCCGTCTTCTAAAGGACTGAAAACAGGCTTTGTACCAACGCATTTGTCTTGAGTGCGAGTAGAAGGCATTCTGCGAACGTCTAGCATGGTCTGGCTGGGAGCCTCTGTTGCGTCCGTCTCTGTGTATGTAGCGTACCGTCACGTCGCCCGAGGCCAAGTTTTGAAAACGCAAAGTCGCCCGTGTATTTGTGCTGCTAAAGTGCAGGAAATAATGCCCGGAAATGGGGGAATGCTTGGAAATTGGTTGTTTTCATATTTTATGGTATCGTTTAGGATGAGTCGGGTATTTTCTGCGCCATGTATGTAAAGCGAATTGTTTTTGTTTGTAATGCGGCCCATTCACCGCTTTCGCACGTTTCGCCTCTACACGCAGTATTCCTATATCTAAATACCAAATGACACATGCTTGTAACATGCTGTTACATGCTTGTAAATGTAACATGTTTGTAATTTACTTTTTTCAGGTGATGCTGTCCGGTGGAGCTTCATACGGGAACTACTGATTACCTGGCGTCACAACGTTGGATGAACGCACAAAAAGCGCGGAACGAGCTTTTATACCTAGCAAAATAAATGTTTCCTCATTTCTCGTCTTCTTTGTGAAATTGCACGTGACACAGATTCGTTGGGACTTGACAAGATCGTTCGCAATCATTTTTACCAAATAATGAACCGATTCCGCACGAAGACCGTGCGCGGTCGAGCAAAAAAAAAAAAAAAAATAACAAGCGCAGCTGGCGTGCTAGCTAGCGTTCAAAATGCGCGCGCCCAAAACCGAAAACGGAAGTGATTGATGACGACCGCTTGGCGCACTGCCATCAATTCGGCTGCTGGGCTCTATGGGAGTGTGCGCTCTTGTCGAATTCCTTTCTCTATGCTGGAACTAGCTGGAACCTTCGATGACTCATGTAGAAAATCCGACGCGTTTCGCCACTGATTAGATTTCGACGATCGCCGACTCTGTTAGCCGCTATCGTTGTGCTTCTAGTGCAACTTGCTTTTGTGGGCACAGGTTCGCCCAATAAAAAAGTCCGTTTCGTCATTCACAGTTTTGCGACTGTTTTGTTCACCGCAACTACTACGTGACAATATATACAAATTGAGTGACGGCAGATTCTTTTTCCTGTTTTGATAAGTATATTTATAAATATCTGAACGGAGCGCTAACGCCGTACCATGACGATTCCGAATGTATCGCGTGCACTACATTTGTCAAGGGCGTGTCGCAAGATCTTGTTGCGAATGGTTGTAAGTAATACGTTTACGATAGAATGCCAACATCCTGGCCTCCAGCAAACCCTCTGTAAGCTAAATAATCCGTTCCGTCCGTGCCACTTGAATTCGCGGCGCGTATAAGCTATGACGCTCAAAGGCTGGCGGAGTGCACGGACGTACCAGCCTTAGTGTCCTACAGCAAGTGCGTCTCAGAGACATAGTGGCCGTACGAACTAATAGTTGAACGAACAAGCAAGCGAACGACTAAACAAACGAGCAATTGACTAAATTAACGGCGATTAAACCATTCAGTGAACGAGCGGGTGACCGCATGTTTTCTTTGAGAGTGCTCCACCCCCCCCCCCCATCGTAACGTTCACACACTATAAATATCACGCGAAATAGCACGTATGTACTTTTCAAAGACCTATGATGCTGTAGTTCGGCGACGAACGCACCCAGTAGCTCGGTTTCGGGAGAGCACGCAGGCTTTTCATCGGTGCCTTCCTATCGCAAGTCCACCGGGTGGCCGCCAACGACGAACAAGAACAAAAGAGGCAAACAAAACTATTCGCTCTAAAGAAAGCTAGTAAGTAACCACAAAAGGCAGAGCTGCTTTCCGAAGATAAGTTTTCATGCTTTAGCCTCTAATGTCAAAAGGATTGAGCTGAATCGTAAAAGTTTCGTACTCACGTTTTCACACGCAGTTTCGCGTGCCCGCGAATTCAAGCCTGTTAGTGTACAGAACGATTAAGCTTCTTGCCTTTGCTGAAGCTAATTTGGCATCCGAAGGCGCAGCAGGTCATGGTGATGGAAATTGCCGTAAAGCGACGTCGCACTTGCCGCAAAACATAGTTCCAGGCGTTCGCAAACCAAAGCAACACGGAAGAGCAATGTCGCCAACGATGAGCTCCTCGTCAGTTGGTAGACGCTTATCAGGCGAAAATGGCGATGCAGGGCAATCGTAAACAAACGCAGCTAGCGCCCATTGGCGCGACGGCCCACGTGATGCCATTAGGCCAATACCGACGTGGCGACGGCCTCGGACAGTGCGTGCGAGAGGGAGGCGGCATTCTTCAAAGCGTGACGCTACTTTTTACATTGAGGGGTTTTAGTCTCACCACCTGAACTTCACTCTTCCCCCCTTCACTTCTTTTTAAATGCGAAGCATTTCTTGGCGAACATTTGCTACTTTGAAGTATCTATCTATCTATCTATCTATCTATCTATCTATCTATCTATCTATCTATCTATCTATCTATCTATCTATCTATCTATCTATCTATCTATCTATCTATGTAGCCGCCTACGTCGTTGAGCTCTCATGGTCGTTTTGTTAACTTGATATGTACCAAAATTGGCATACAATAACAAGAGTATATGACGAACAGAAATGCTTTGTCATGACATGAATATCATGACATGAGTGTCATGTAGGTCATGAAACAGCCGCCTACGTCTTGGTGCTCTCGTGGTCATTTCGTTAACTTGGTAGGTACCAAAATTGGCATAGTATATAGTATGACAGGAGTGTATGAGGAAGATATGTGATAGGTCATAACTTAAATATGACTTGCGTGTCATGTAGGTCGTGATAATAACCCAGCGAAAAAGATAAACACTGAAAAACCACTGAAATGGGTTCGGACGTGGGTACTAAGTGAAGAAAACACTAAAGGATGCTGGTAGAAGTCATAATCATGAGCATGACTCAGCAAAAATGACAACGACTCAGAAAAAAGATTAACACTTAAAAACCACTGGAATGGGTTCGGATGTGGTACTAAGTGAAGGAAAAGGCTAAAGATTGATGGTCGAAGTCATAGTCATGAGCATGACTAAGGCTTTCGCCTTAAGGTCTCTTACGTGTAGCTAAAGGGACCCCAGAGGACTCATGACATGAATGTCATGACATGCGTGTCATGTTGGTCATGAAAGAGCCGCCTACGTCTTGGTGCCCCTTATGGTCGTTTCGTTAACTTAGTAGGCTCCCCACACACTGCTTCGCATAACATGGATTCCCACAGGGCGTGGGATCTGCCAGCTTTTTTAGGGGCGAAGCTCCTTAGGGTGTGGGTCTGTCCCTCCTCTGTAGTAGTAGTCGTCGTAGTAGGTAGCCACGTCTACTTTTATAAAAAAAAAATCACAGCATATCCACGGGGTGAATGATGATGAGTGGGCGAAGCTCCGGAGGGAATCATCGGATCTCCCGCTTAAGGGGACGCTAGCACAAACGCGTTAGAAACGTGCAGTACTCTCTAGTAAGGGGGAGCGGCCACGGCGTCTTACGCAGCCATTTACACATGCCGGAACGTGCACCGCGTTTGCCGACGCCATCACATGACTGCTGAGAGAGTATACCCCCCGTATTCATAAACGCTCCTCGACTTGAACTTGACCTGCCACCGCTTTGGGCAGCGCGTTCGAAATGCGTTGAAGGTAAGGCGGAGAGGCCACAGCGTCTTACACCAGCTTCTTACACGGGCCGTAACGCGCTAGCACAAACGCGTTAGAAACGCGCTAGAAACGCGGCCTTTCGTTAATGTTGGGTATTTATTGCCATCGTGGTGCGTGTGTCCATGTCCGCTTCGTGGCGTAGTGGGCTAACGCCGCGCGCTCGGAAGCGAGGGGTCCCTGGTTCGATTCCGCGCTACGGACACAACTTCGGTATTTTTTTTCTCATTTTTCTCAGACTGGTTACACACTACTACTACGACTACGACGACGGGGACGAACGGGTGCCGCTATAAGGAGCTTCGCCCCTAAATATTCCGAAAGTTCTGTCCGTAGCGCGGAATCGAACCAGGGACTCCTCGCTTCCGAACGCGCGGCGCTAACCACCGCGCCACGAAGCGCACATGCACAATCGCACCACGATGACAATAAATACCCAACATTAACGAAAGACTGCGCGTTTCTAACGCGTTTGTGCTAGCGCGATACGGCCCGTGTAAGAAGCTGGTGTAAGACGCTGTGGCCTCTCCGCCTTACCCCCGTATTCATAAACGCTCCTTGACTTGAACTTGACTTGCCACCGCCTTGGGAAGCGCGTTCGAAACGCGTTTAAGGCGGTGGAAAGTCAAGTTCAAGTCGAGGAGCGTTTACGAAACGCGCTGCCCAAGGCGGTGGCAAGTCAAGTTCAAGTCGAGGAGCGTTTATGAATACGGGCGTTATACTCTCCCAGCATGTCATGTGATGGCGTCAGGCAAACGCGGTGCACGTTCCGGCATGTGTAAACGGCTGCGTAAGACGGTGTGGCCTCTCCCCCTTACTAGAGAGTACTGCACGTTTCTAACGCGTTTGTGAGAGCGTCCCCTTAAGCGGGAGATGGTGCAATTATAATGAAGGGCGCTGTTATAAAATAGGAATGACGTCACATACGGCGCGTGTCATTGGTGGAAGTCAATCGTTCGATTTAGTGCGGCGATACTGGGCGAATTACACGGAAGATTCACGGTTTACCGATGATTCCCTCCGAAGCTTCGCCCACTCATCATCATTCACCCCGTGGATATGCGGTGTTTGTTTTGCTTCTGTCGCCGTCGGCGACTCGGACGCGTATTCGAAAAAGCGCTTCTCTAAGTTTTGATGCGTAGTTGACGCTGGCGCGATGCTTGCGTGAACTTCAAGCTTTCGCATACCAGCTTGCGCGCCGTCTCAACTCGTACTCCTCCCCTCCACCCCAATCCTTTTGCAATACTGTCCCCCCTGTCTAGACAAAAGACGCCTTTGCCCGAGACTCTGTCGACAAATGTCTGCAGGTCAGCGCTGCACACAGTCGTACACGATGCATGAACTGTGCGCCCTCTCTCTCCATACAGAGAGAGAGAGAGAATATACTTTTGAAAGCATTGGTTCAGCAAGCCTGGAACTAGTTCTTTTTGGGAGGAACGGAGGAACGACACCGTTCCCTTAAAGGTCAGTGGAACTGTAACGGTAACTCATTATTTTTACGAAGGAACGGCAGAGGGAACGGCGTTCCTTCTGTAAACGTTCCACGGCACTGAACAGACGTACCGATGCACGCACGTATGCAGCACATCATGCAGGGCGGATGGGCGGCCGCGTAAGGCGCAACGAGCTACCCTGACGATGGTGGATTTTCTTTCGCGAGTTCTCCATTATATGTTCTAATGACTAGGCTTCAAGATTGTGACGTGACGCTCCCTCCTGTAGTTTCTTTCCGCCATGCCGGCATGTTGGACACTAACATCGATATGTAACTCTTACCGAGGTCAAGCAAGGGTCTTTACAAAATAGCGAATATCTATTCTGGACATTTCTTTTTCCTACATTTCTTCTTCATACTGCAATATTGAATCCGGATTCATTCAACGCCTACGTATTGTTCCTTTCGATGTGGTTTCTTGTGCAAGAAATTTAATTATATCCCCCTGAGACCCCTTGTACAATACATTGCGCATTGCCTTCAACTTTTTTTTTTTTCGAAATTCACTCGCAAGTGGTTACGCAAAATATTCACTCTGGGTACAGTGCATGTGCATCTGTAAAGACGTGGTTTACTCATATTCTTGCCATCCGCTTTCGAGAAATTTGACAATAAATTGGGCTAGAACTCTGTGTTGTCCCAAACGGCCGAAAGACTTCGAGGCGTGTTTCGAAGTCACCGAGATTGCGTGAAAATACCGGATGCGGCAGAAATATGGCTTCCATCTTCATCTCAGCGTTTAAACAATTGCAGTTTTTACCATAGCGAACATGAGGAGATGATGGAAATAGTCATTTTTTTCACGTACAAGGAGACGGAGCGTTTGGCATCTACCCACGGTATTCAAATAAAAAAAATTGTTTTCAAGTTCATGACGTAACAGTAGGTAATAAAAACCACCTTGAAGAGAGATTATGACCCGTTGTTGTGTCCGGGTCTCAGGAGGATATTTGTGCATGTGAGTAACTTTCTATTTGCAGATCTGAAGCACAGTATCCTGACTGCGCATTTGAAGATTGAAGTGGAAAGTGCCATATGTGTTGCACTTGTCATAGATGGGTACCAAAATTGTAGTTATACATGTCTGGAGCACGGTGCAAGATATATACTCTTTAGGTGAGGACACTCGCGAGACGCGATTGACCAGATAAAGTAGCAAAGGCAAGCGCTGATCGGCCCGGTGACGGCAGCGGATACCTGTCGGCGGACGACGCAACTTCAACACAGAAAACTTTTTATTGGTTTAATCTCCCGTTCGTATAGCAACCGGCGCTTCGCGGGAAATCCGAAATAATTGAGTGACGCGCGAAAATAGGTCACCGGTGAGAGGGGAGAACGTGGGGGAGAGGGCATGCGCGCGTTCCTTGTCCGCGTAAGCTCTCGCCCGTAGGGTGCCTCGATGCCATCGAGGCACCCTACTCGCCTGCGTTCTAACTGAAGTTGCGTCGTTCCGCCGATAGGTATCCGCTGCCGTCACCAGCGCGATAGACGCGCGCCCTTGCTACTTTATCTGGTCGGTCGCGTCTAGCAAGCAAGCCGAGAAGTTTCCCCACCTAAAGAGTATATATCTTACACCACGTTCTGAAGCACGGTGCAAGATATATACAATATATCTTACACCGTGGCATGGAGTATGCCCTGTGCTGCGTGAAAAAAATTCGGCTAGGAGCGTTTCTTTGGATAATTTTTATCTCCACATAATCTGCCGCTGGCGATGTTCAAGTTCGTATAATATACGTAGTTCGATGTGAGCTTTAAATTGCTGACTTTATTTTGCCGCCGGATTATCCGACACCATATTTTAATTTAAAAAATCAAATGTAGCGTTAATGCAACGACACGTTCCAATGTTAGACGTGTAAATGGAACGCGTTCCTTTCGCATTAAAGTAACTTGTAACGGGAACTCGTTACAAGATTGGGAAGGAACTTGTTCTTGTTTTAGAGGAACGTGTACAACACTGATCTGTGCTTAGCTTTGCTTTGATACCACCCCCACCGTCCTTTCCAGCCTTCTATGGCAAATAAAAAACGCTTCCATAACGTACTGCCACACTAGCTCCTGCGCCCAGCGGCTCACGCACGCAGTAAGTCCGCCAACATGGCACATTGGAAGCAATCTTTTGAAATTACCCGTGAAGAAAACAAATAAGCTGCACGCTGCAACCTTTGCTCCGAAACTATACATGCTGTAGTCTTATTTTCATCGAATTGGATTCGGCACCTAAAAATAAAGCACGAACGTGAGTACACGCAACAAGAGAAAGGGCTGGCAAGACAACCGAATATAACGTCAGCCTTCACCACTGGGTGCAGCTCGGTGCCTGTTCATCGAAAGGCTGCTCTTGACGACGCCATAATATAAGGTCTACATGAACACTACTTTTCTCAGCATAAAAATACGCTATGTCGTCATTTTAGAATTAACACATTTAAGCGTAAACAATATTAAACATCAAAAGCAGTTAAAACATGCTGACCATGCAAATACAATAGATAGCGGGAGAACGGCCCCTATGGGAATTAGTAGCGTGGTTGTACTGTACCAGGTATGTCACCAAGCTACTTTCCCTCGACCTTGGTAAGATGTTTTGGGTATTTTTGGAGTTCTTAACGCGCCTGATGACATCAGCTTTATGGTTCGTTCATCGGTAACTCGATAAAACTATCAAGATGTCTTTCCTACGTTGAGTAATTACAGGAATGGAATTGAACTGCCTGGCCTTTCCCGGAGTGGGAATGGGCTGAGTTTTTTCATTGCGAGGAATTGAAAGGAATGGAATTGCGGCAAGTTATAATTCCCCGGAATAGAATGGGTATGGAATGCTGGCGCCCATTTCGCGCAACACTGATTGAAACTAACTTGTTCGGTGAAAATTTAGATGCGCGATCACAGCGTCTAGGTTTTCTTTATCCGCACTGATTCGGCGGCGTGACAACCTGCTCTCTGCGATAAACCTAAAACAGCTGGTTATTTTTTAATCGTTCCTTTGATCACGATTCTCCTCTTTTTGGCGAAGCATCCTAGGAATCGGTGTGTTCATTGCTTGAATGTACACGTATGTAGTTCGGTGCCTCTATTCTCTGTCCCAGCTACATATTCCAACGATTTTGTTGCGATGGAAAGACAAAGGAACATTGTGTTTCCGAGAGAGACAGATAAGGCCGGCCTAAGAAAATGCGCCCAAGCCTGCTACCCTGCACGAGGAAAGAGGTAAAAAGGGAGTTCAAGTAGTGTTAATTAGGAATAAGGGAGATATAAAGAAGGGGGAATGCATGTTTTACCGGCAGCAGTCTTGCAGGACAGCTACACGTCCGGTCTTATGGCAAGCCCGAATTCTAGTAAGATGGTAATTTCCCAATTGAATTGCGCTGTCTTGCAACTTTGTTTCTTTCCCTATTTTTCTCTCGTTTATTGTGATATCATTTTAAATGACATTTTGTTTCTGCTATTTCTTCATAACTGTATGACGCAGTAATTAGCTCCTTTAAGCGTCATAATATCTTGGGAAGTATGGCGCAGTGTGGGAGGACATTTTCCCTTCTCTAAGACTCTGTCGCGATAAGTGATAGGAGGTGCCACGGAGAATCTTTATTGTTTCGCTTCTATTGTGCTTGCACCATACAATCGCTACATGCTGCATCGTATATCATAGCCACCTGTATATTCATACGGCGCTATGACGGTATGTTCAGGCGCTGCTGTCAGTGCTCGGATAGCTTACCTATATGGAGGTGGCCGCCGCCATATCAGCAGTGGGCCTCTTCGATTTTCCACTTCTGGCTATCCGCGGGCTGCCAGAACCAGCCAGGACGATTTAGTCTGGCAGATCTCTGGAAGTTCTCTGGCTAGCAGACGACAAAAAGAGGCGATGAGCGCTCGCCGCCATCTTTGTGGGCACTTGACGGATTGCAACGCGGGCGCTTGAGGACGTTTACTGCTTTTGCCTCGCTCAGCCAAGTGGCTTGCGTCAAACGCTAGCGTGCGCCGCCCCGGCTGGCGTGCTTTTGGACTCGCGTACTTGTCGGAGCGATTCCCGATGTCGGTGCGGTGCGTGGATCGCTGATTGCATTACTTCTAGGATTATCTTACTAGGATTCTAACGCACCGTTCCGCCTTGCGAGGCGGTGCCATACGAGCGGCGGCGAACCAGTTGAAGCTCCCTTTTGTTTGTGTCCCGTGAATGCTTCTTCTCGGCCGTGAACAGCACGCTGCGCTCTCGATCATGCTTGCAGGGTATCTTCATCGCGTTCCGCGCAAGTTGTCGAAGTTGTAGAAGCTAATTCCTGCCCATTGCGGTGCCTTTTCGGTTGATGTCTTTTTCTGGTGGTATTCGTTTTCACATTGCTCCTGTATATGCGGCGATATGTCTTTTTTCTGCAATTAGCGTAGGCATCGCAGCTAACCCGTGTTGGCTCCGTCTCTACGTCATAACTTGGGTGGCAGCTCGAAACCGATGCGTTCTAACTATATATAGGCCGTTGATGTTAAAGGAATGGGCTTGTAGAGATGAGTAATGACCACATGTACATTAGCTTTATTATTGGTCTCATGATCGACCAATACTATTTTTTGTGTGAAGCTTTTCGCGGGTTACAGGCGGCGTGCATTTTCGCACTACAGCCGCAGCCCCAGCTCCTTCAGCACAGGAGCAGAATTAAGAGGAGCACCATCAGGCGAAACAAACTTTCTGAAATCGAATTCAAGCATGTACTAAATTTTATGCATATAACTATATGTACCAGATATCCTGCTTTTTCGTGTCTTGTCGAATGATGTCAAATGTCGCCGGTGGCTGACGTGATCACTAAACGAGCAGGCATTCTCGAGCGATTGCTTTAGCGATCACTTATTAAGTGCGCTTTCGCATCTTGGAATCGGACGCGTCGCACGACGCGTTTGTTGCGCTGTGCAAAGTGAGCTGCACAGTGCGCGTCCTGTGCCGAGTCGTGCGAAATGTCGTAAAAGTGATCGTATTCCTGAATGCAACTATATATTTCCAAGGTGGCAACGCAGAAATGGGCCGACTACGCCGCGCGCGTGCCGCCCACGCCGCCCACGCCAGTCGCTGTTATGCTGGTAGCATGTTTACATTTCTCCCGCGGCCAGCGCTGTCGCGGCGTTCAATTTTGCAAACTTCGGGCAGCTCCGGGTTGTCTTGGGATCGCAGCCCACGTGACTTCCTATCAGAAGTGGAACTGGCTGGCTGCCGTCTGGCTGCCAGCGGGCTGCCAGAACTCCGAAAATCGAAGCCCAGTGGAAGCACGCAGCGAGATCGTTGGTAGTTTCGGCCTTCTTAGGCTTATAACCGTCCTTATACTGATAATTCCTAGGCTTATAACCGTAGTTATACTGATAATCATCTCGAATTCGCTGGTCATTTTTTCTTTACACAAGTGTGACATACAACCGCAGCAGCATTACATCGACTATGCAATGATATTTTAGAAAGGGCTGTAAGTGCTCTGGGGAGATAACTGATGAAGAACATGAAAGTGGCCATATGCTTAATTTCAATGAACGCTCCTGCCCCTTCACCACCTGAAGAAAACAAACAAGAAAAGCCAATAAGTTTGATTTCAAGAAATTCCGTTCGAACCAGAACCATAAGGCACTGAGTCATGTGACTGAATTCACCTTAACGTTTTGTAGCGATAGCTACATTGGCCACATTCTCGCCGTTTCGCTGTGGTCGGTGGCCGCACCGCGAGCTGAGCCGTTCTGGCATCTGACATGACGTCAGAGGAGGAGCCGGTGAAACCGCGAGCTGCGCCGTTGCCTAGCAACCACCGGCGTTGCATCGGCGTTGCCGGCGTTGCATCGCCGGGGGAGCCGGCGTTCCATCGCATATATAGAAGGAGCGGATATATAGAAGAAGTAGGAGAGACTGAAAGAAGCCAGGCTTCGTCGTCGGAACGAATCCAAGAGGAGGCAGCGAGCCGAGGAGACGGAGAAAGAACGAGTCGCACGCCTCGGGAAGCGTAGTAAGTACGAAGTGGCCAGGCGAGTGCATGCAGATGAGGATGGTTCATCGTCTAGTTCGGAATCTCGTCTCAGGGTCGCGGATCAAGGATGGAATGGAACACCAAGCTAAACAATAACCTTAACCGTAACTCTCGCTACGCACACCCAGGCATAACTGAGTTAAGCCACAGCCAATTTTTTTTGTCAGGACCACCTTTATTGACCTGGAGCCGAGAATGCCAAGCGATAAGTAATCTAATATGAGTAACAAACAAAGAGTGTGAACGTCTCGCTGCTATACTGCAAAGAAAAAAAATTCTGGTAACGTTGAAAAAGGGTAGGCAGAAATTTACAAAGCTATAACATTGTGATGACCTTGCGAATGTTTATCAAAATGTAATGTAGGAGGTGATAAAAGGTTAGAAATTGCGTCAATACAGTTATAGTGTAGTCACCTTGCGAGCTTCTTTCCATCAGAGCACCTCAATTCAACTCCGGTTATTACCATATTTAGTGCTAAAGAAGAACAAGAAGCAGCTACGAAAATCTTCTCAAACGCCGATATTAGCGTAACTGTAACTGCCGTCTGCAGGATAGCATTCTACAGAGGGCAGTTAATACTGCCGCAATATTGTCAACCTAGGAAGCTTGAAAGTACTGCAGTGGAACTGTTGTTCCATTTTTGCTGCAGCCGCTGATCTGTTATATTACTGTGAAGAACTTTCTCCTGATTTGATTATTTTGCAAGAAACTTGGTTATCCAGAGAAAAGCGTTTTCATTTGAAGAATTATCGCAGTTTTTGTCTAGATCGCCCTTCTTGTAGAGGGGATTAGCATCTTTCACCACAACAAAAATTTGCCATAGAGCTACGATTAGTCACCAGGGGCGCTATAACGTCAAATGATTGCGAACTGTTTTGATTCCACTTTCTGCAATCAGCCTCCACGATTGGTCAAAACATTTTAGGGCCACTCCCAACTTCGAATGTCTGTCACGCGACGTCACGAAAACCGTGATAGCTCCCCATCTGATATAACGTGTACGCACTGATTATGCATGATTAAACCACACAAAAGAAAAATATTCATTCCTGATTCGATGCCTTTTCACCATTAGCCCTCTGCTATTGGCCCAATGTTTTCTGGCTGCGCCCACTTGGCCTGTCTGTCACGTGACCTCACAAAACCGCAAAAACTGACCACGTCAAAGTGACGTGTACGCGAAAAAAATGCATTAATATGCCGAACAACACTGAAAATTTTTCTGAATAGCCAGAGACTGCCCCGTTCCGAAAGCAATAGAAGATGGCTGCCCGCCGATTGCTCAGGCCCTTGCTACTCGCACCTGCCGGTGAGCATGTATTTCTTTGCGCATGATAAACCTTTTTATTTTTTTTATTTACACAATACCTCCGTCGCCTCGAAGGCATTCTCGCAGGGGGGGGGGGGGTCAGTTAGATAAAGATATGTTAAATCATTCACAGAAATAAAGAATAAATACACAATGCAAAGTAACATCCAGGTGGAACTTACAATGAGTTAACATTTCCAAGGGTAATAGAAAATTTAAACAAAGTTAAGACAGTAATGCATTGTCACAAACACAGGCGCGAAAAAAATCATGATTATCAGACACTGAAACACATTCTTCCGGCAACAAATTCCAGTCTTTCACCGTATGTCGAAAGAATGATTCAGCAAAACGGTTAGTATTGCAGCTGTATTCACGCACCTTCATTGAGTGGCCGAGTCGATTCCAGACATAAGTTGGCTCCGATAGGTAATTGCGGCTAGCAATGCCTGTTTGATTATAGAAGATACGGTGGAAGAACTTGAGTCTCAATTTTGTTCTTCTGGTGATTAACGTTTCCCAGCCCAGAAATGTTTTTATTTCAGGGACACTATCGAACGGGTTGTAACTATTGGAGACGAAGCGTGCAGCCTGGTTTTGAAGTTTTCCTATTACTTGAATAAAATAGTCCTGATATGGGTCCCAAATCATAGAGGCGTATTCGAGGATAGATCTTACACGCAAAAAATAAAGTGTTTCTTTAACATCTTTGGACGCTGATTTGAAATTCCTACGAATAAAAAACCACATTTTACTAGCCTAAGATATTGAATGCTGAATGTGTACGTTCCATTTAAGTTTCGGTGTGAAGTAAACGCCAAGGTACTTGCACTCTGAGACGCTTTTTATTGTTGTGTTTTCAACGTGGTACTGGGTTGAGGTTCGAATTTTTTATTTGAAAAGCGGACGTGATTACATTTATTAATATTCAGACTCATTCGCCAGCGTAGACACCAATTTGCTATTTTATCAAGGTCCCTCTGCAAGATTGTTACATCTGATGGTGGATTTATTTTTCTGTAAAGAACACAGTCATCCGCAAAGAGTTTCATGGGGGACTGTATGTCATCTACAATGTCATTAATATATATGAGGAATAATAGTGGCCCCAGAACGCTGCCCTAGGGCACTCCTGAGGATACGGCTATGTGTGATGAACTGCACCCATTAAGAACTACACACTGTTTACGATCATTAAGATAATTACAAATCCAGTGTTGGGTTTTATTATGTATCTTCAAAGACGTTACCTTAATATTTAGTAAGTGATGAGATACTGTGTCAAACGCTTTCTTAAAGTCCAGGAATAGTGCATCTAAATGTTCATTCTTGTCAAGGGAGTTACCTATAAAGTGTTGGAATTGAACTAATTGTGTGTTGCATGAGTAACCGTTACGGAATCCATGCTGTGAGGCAGTAAAAAAAGTTAATCGAATCAAGGTATTTATATAATTGACTATAGAATATATGCTCAAAAACTTTGCAGGATACTGAAGTTAGGGATCATCATCATCATCATCATCATCACCATCATCATCATCATTATCAGCCTATTTTTATGTCCACCGCAGGACGAAGGCCTCTCCCTGTGATCTCCAATTACCCCTGTCTTGCGCTAGCGTATTCCAACTTGCGCCTGCAAATTTCCTAACTTCATCATCCCATCTGGTTTTCTGCCGACCTCGACTGCGCTTCCCTTCTCTTAGTGTCCATTTTGTAACCCTAATAGTCCACCGGTTATCCATCCTACGCATTACGTGGCCTGCCCAGCTCCATTTCTTCCGCTTAATGTCAACTAGAATATCGGCTATCCCCGTTTGTTCTCTGATCCACAACACCCTCTTCCTGTCTCTTAACGTTAGTCCTAAGATTTTTCGTTCCATCGCTCTTTGTGCGGTCCTTAACTTGTTCTCCAGCTTCTTTGTTAACCTCCAAGTTTCTGCCCCATATGTTAGCACCGGTAGAATGCAATGGTTGTACACTTTTCTTTTCAACGACAGTGGTAAGCTCCCAGTCAGGATTTGGCAATGCCTGCCGTATGCACTCCAACCCAATTTTATTCTTCTGTAAATTTCTTTCTCATGATCAGGGTCCCCTGTGAGTAATTGACCTAGATAAACGTACTCCTTTACATACTCTAGAGGCTGACTGGAGATCCTGAATTCTTGTTCCCTTGCCAGGCTATTGAACATTATCTTTGTCTTCTGGATATTAATCTTCAACCCCACTATTACACTTTGTCGGTTAAGATCCTCAATCATTTGCTGTAATTCGTCGCCATTGTTGCTGAATAGATTATAGCAATGTCAACAGCAAATCGGAGGTTGCTGAGATATTCACCGTTGATCCTCACTCCTAAGCTTTCCCAGTCTAAGAGCTTGGATACTTCTTCTAGGCATGCAGTGAATAGCATTGGAGAGATTGTGTCTCCTTGCCTGACCCCTTTCTTGATAGGTAATTTTCTACTTTTCTTGTGGAGAATCAAGGTAGCTGTGGAGTCCTTGTAGATGTTTGCTAAGATATTCACGTATGCCTCTTGTACTCCTTGATAACGCAATGCCTCTATGACTGCTGGTATCTCTACTGAATCAAATGCCTTTTCATTATCTATGAAAGCCATATAGAGAGCTTGATTGTACTCCGCAGATTTCTCGATTACCTGATTGATGACATAGATATGATCCATCGTAGAATATCCCTTCCTGAAGCCAGCCTGTTCTCTTGGTTGGCTGAAGTCAAGTGTTGCCCTGATTCTATTGGAAATTATCTTGGTGAATATTTTATACAATACTGAAAGCAAGCTAATGGGTCTATAATTCTTCAATTCTTTATCGTCTCCCTTCTTACGTATTAGTATAATGTTGGCATTCTTCCAGCTCTGTGGTACACTTGACGTTGATACATTGCGTATAAAGGGCTGCAAGCTTTTCAATTATGATATCTCCTCCATCCTTGATTAAATCGACGGTTATTCCATCTTCTCCAGCAGCTTTTCCTCTGGACATGTTTTTCACGGCCCTTCTAACTTCATCGCTAGTTAGAGAAGGAGCCTCTATATCCGGTTCATCACTATTTCGAATGAAAGTAGTTTGGCTGTTTTGGGCACTGTACAGGTCAGTATGGAATTCTTCCGCTGCTTTTACTATGTCATGAAAATTGCTGATGATATTACCATGCTTATCTTTCAGTGCATACATCTTGCCTTGTCCTATTCCAAGCTGTTTTCTTACTGATTTATTGCTAGGTTCATATTTTACGGCTTTCTCAATCTTCCCCACGTTATAATTTCGAATATCCCTTACTTTCTTCTTGTTGATCAGTTTTGATAGTTCAGCGAATTCTATCTGATATCTTGAGTTGGACATTTTCATGTTTTGTCGTTTCTTTATTAGGTCCTTTGTTTCTTGTTAGAGCTTACCTACTGGTTGCCTTGGTGCCTTACCTCCCACTTCAATTGCTGCTTTTGAGATCAACCTAGTTACGGTTTTATTTATTACCTCTTTGTTGTTTTTATCTTCCTGTTCTAAAGCTGCATGTTTGTTTGCGAGAACCAGCCTGAATTGGTCTGTTTTTACCATTACTTCCTCTAGGTTGGCCTGTTTCCTCTTGACTAATGTTACTCTTTCTCTCTTCATATTGAGAGAAATCCTAGAACTCACTAACTTACGATCACTGCACTTTACCTTACCTAACACTTCTACATCCTGCACTATGCTTGGATCGGCAAAGAGCATGAAATCTATTTCATTCCTTGTTTCTCCATTAGGGCTTTTCCAGGTCCACTTCCTGTTGCTGCGCTTCCTGAAGAAGGTATTCATTATTCGGAGCCTATTCCTTTCCGCCAATTCTGCCAACGTTATCTCCTCGAGCGTTCCTAGAATCGATGCCGTAGTTGCCAATTGCTTGCTAGCCAACCTGCTTTTCCCCCACTTTTGTATTGAAGTCGCCCATGACTACAGTATACTGAGTTTGCAAATTCAACATCTTCATAAAACTGTTCTATTTCTTCATCATCGTGACTAGAGGTTGGGGCGTAGGATTTTACTACCTTCATTTTGTGCCTCCCATTCAGCTTTATTACGACGACTGCTACCCTCTCATTAATGCTGTAGAATCCATCAATGTTGCCCGCTATGTTGTTATGGACTAGAAATCCTACCCCAGATTCTCTCTTATCTGGAAGACCTCTGTAGCAGAGGACGCGGCCGTTAGTCAGCACTGTGTAAGCCTCATCAGTTATTCTATCCTCACTAAGCCCAATAATATCCCAGGCAATGCCTGATAATTCTTCAAATAGTCCTGCTAAGCTAGCCTCACTCGATAGAGTGCGCGTGTTGAACGTTGCCAGGTTCAGTTTCGATTGGCGGCCTGTCCGGACCCAGAGATTCTTAGCACCCTCTGCCACGTAGCAGGTCTGACCACCGCCTTGGTCAGGTGCTCCGCAGCCACTGGGGACTGAGGGCCATGGGTTAATTGTCGGAGTCATGAGGGAGGTACTGGCCGAATACTGTACCAGGGAGGCCAATTCCTGTTATGGTAAGGGAGTGGCTTTGATGAAGCATAGTGGGCCTTCCTAGTTTGGTTGTACCTGAACTAGTATAGCCCCACTAGGTCTCAGCAATATTTTTTTTCTTGCTGGTGTCAGGCATCACTCCATGGCTGAAAATGTAGTGGACTGGAGTAGGATTCGAACTTACGACCTTCAGATTTGAAGCCGGGTATTCTACCTCTACTCCACGCCACCACTGAAGTTAGGGATATAGGCCTGTAATTTTCCACCAGTTTCTTGTCTCCAGATTTAAAGATAGGATTAACAGCCGCGAGTTTCCAATCCTGTGGAACCAACCCAGTCTCGTACGAGATTTTAAATAAAATGCAGAGATATTGTGCAATAATGCCGTGACATTTCTTTAGAACATAGGACGGAATTCAATCAGGACCCATAGATTTAGAGGTGTCCAATTCCTGCAAAAGACAGTCGATACCATGTATATCGATGTTTATTTCAGGCATGGAATGGTCAAAGGCACTGTTAGGAGGAAGTGATGTGGTCGCGTCAGTCGTTGGTGTCTCTGAAAACACCGATTGAAAATAGCGATGAAACACTTCAAGCTTTTCAGCGTCTGTCGTTATAGCAGTGCCATTTGATTTTTGAAGTACATTACACATGCACATTTATTTTGCATCTCCAGGTTTGATCAGTAGAATAGTCAATTATTTTTACAGCATTCCCTGCGTGAACCGAATTTCTTTAGAAAGTATGGCTATTAATGGCACTCTTGCGCATTCTCCTGCACGTGCATTTGCCATGGCATACACGTCACTTATAATTCCATTGTATCGTGCACAAGTGGTCATATATATATATATATATATATGTATATATATTCAAACTGTGATGTACCTTGTAACAGACGCTATGCTAGGTTACTTCAACAGGTTATATTTTGGCCGTTAATTTGATGCTTTCTTAAAGGTGTTTAATACCCTTTATGGTCTGTCCAATGTGCTCTCTTTTGCAGGTCAAAGGAGTTTTGTAAATGACTCTTTTACCATTCACTAACTCCCACACATGGGTCACAATGCCATTCCCATTCCTGTTAATGATTTCATTCATTGTGACCATTCACCACTTTACACATTCCTATTAGGTTACCCAGGCACAAAACACTATATCAACTTCTTGCTTAGTGGTTATATGTTCTGGCTTGTGCAAAACGTTATGCCTGTACAGCAGCGCTATAGGTCGTGCTTTTTACACCGAAGCTGTCAAGCGCTCAGTCTTTGATGGTCGCGTCCGGATGTAGAAAAATCTCATTGGCCGTATGCTGTATGTGCGAGTGAGAGTGCGCGAGGGACGCGCGCTTTCACGGGGAGCGAACGCACGGCGGAGAGCAAACGCGACTTCTTCCGTCGGGCGAAAGACTGTGGGGGGACGGGAGGGAGGGAGGGGAGGCGACGTTTAACTGCGGCACAAACTGAGTACCTTGCGACCGGGCACAAGGGGAACTGACGACTCAATCTCCCACGCGAAAGGAAAGCGGGAAGGCAGTGCGGGAGGGAGGGGTTGCGGCTTCTGCTCTGCGAGCAACTCGTACTTTGCGCGGCGCCGGGCGGTCGTGCGCACTGTATCTTGAAAGCGATCTGCAACACGGGTCCTACCTTAGTATGTGCTGTGGTTTCGCCGCTCAGCTTCCGTTGAAGCGATAGACCGCATGAACCTTCCCTCGCTGCTGCTGGCACACTTGCTCACGCCAGCGTTTCGACAGCGGTTGTGTGCGGTCACACAACGCGCAGAACTGTTGTGGACAGCGGCGGTGTTTTGCACGCGTTCGTACCAAACGCGCGCGGCGTTGGTGACGTGTTTATGAAGAACGTGCCAACCTTTGCCGTACACCCTATGGCGGTGTACCGTAGCGACCATAAGGCCTTGGTCCCTGTGGTCACTAAATAAATTAAAACCACCGAATTATATATTTCTCATTCTTTAATAGTTCAAATAACCAATTACACCATCACGTCTTAATAGTCATAATTGGAAATACGTAATTCCCACCATACTACATCTTCGCTGGTCTTCCATATCCACCCCAGTGGAAGGGCGGACAGTTTTTTAGTTTAATCATTATCTTCACAATTTCTCCTGCGTTTCCTTGTGCTTAACAGTTTTGTAGCTATTGCCCCAATCAGGTTGTTGGGCAACTGGCCATTCATCAGTCTGTCCACATGAACATTAAGTTTTTGTGCAGCCCTATGGAGACAAGATTTATTTATACTTTGCATTAAGCATGACATCACTAGCCCGTTTTAAGAAGCTTTGATTATCCAGAATATTATTTCATGAGTGCCTTTTTTACCTTTGGCTAAATACATCTAACATATGTCTTGAAAACTCATGCAGATCTTAATAAACAAGAACTTCAAAGACAACAAAGGTGGTAATTCATATGGGAAGTTTATCCTAGTGAACACACCCCTCAACTGCTGTAAAATTACTGTCACATTAATGAACTTTGTGTTTTTAAAATATAAGCCTAGCCAAAAATCGGCGACGTAAGGCTAGCCTTAACATGCAGTTTAACAGTGCCGTTGCTACTCGGTCACCCTTTGTTTTGAAAAGCTCACGCAGCCATACGCAAGAGCCAATACAAATTCAATCTTGTTGCATTACACATATACGCAATTTCCGTATTCAACAATAATTGATCCTACATAAATTCAGAACAGTTCCAGAAAATCATGCACTCTGGTTCCATGTTTTTGTAGTCTTCCCTCCCCAATCTCCACAATATTTTTTTCATATATGTAAAAACTGAAGAATAGCCGCACTTTCATCTGGAATAAGTGCCGAGCCGCGACAGCACCAATTTTCCCAGAATAGAACACTGAAAAAAAAAACGAAATATTGACTGGAGGTACTCCGACAGTGACAGCAGGCTCACAATAAAGCATGAGTGCTCTGCTCTTGAAGTAGGAGTGTATGTTGTAGTCCAAGAACAAAAGATTTTGGGAGTCAGATGATTTTTACAGGGCAGGCAACTTATATATTTGGAAAAGGTTCATTCTGTTAAATTATATCGTGAAATTATCGTGTGAATTTCTCTGCGTTAGTGATGGTCATCTTACATGGTGCCATGCTACAGGGCTTTTTCGTACTTTTATATGGAAATCATTTACAAGGGTAAATAGGAGTAAACAGGACAAAGTTATGTAACACATAACAAACCACCCTATCTTAGTTCAGCTAAAGCCATCTGGACTTTTCATTATCGTATCTTTATAAATGTGACTGACATGTGTAGTTAAGGCAACGTAGCATGACCTCTCATAGAAGAGTGTGCTGTGCCATTAACACTTGAACATACATAAATGACATACACATTGTGTTCACCAAGTGTGATAACAATAAATTGCTTCTCTTTGCCTATTCGTAGAAACACACGTGTACTGATTTCCTACTAAAGGCTACATATGAGTACAGGAACTGCATATGTTATTGTGTTGATAACTTATTGCATTCATAACACACTAAAAAGATGAGCAAACAGTTCTCAATTATGCTATGGCACAATGAATAGCGCAGTTCTAGTTGTAGTGGTCATTAGAGGGAGATGGCACTGACAAAGTCTAAAGACGGACTTATCAGTGTGTTGAGTTCCGTATAATACCAAATAAAAGCTTACAAAATTCTTGTTTCAGTTCTGCGTCACACGTCCGCAACAAGTACTTTAATTGTCTACACTGCATGTCTGCCAGCAAAATACGAAGCCTATTGGTCACCTTTAGCAGGTCAGTAGGAACAGATTTAAAATTCCCTCTAGATACAAGGTGGTCAGCAGCATGGTAAGTTGCACGTGTAGCGAAAAAGCTCAGAAGAAAAAAAAAAAGGGCAGCTAGCTTAACTGCACTTCTAGTTCAGAGGCCTCTTCTCCGATGGTCTAGCGGCACGCTATTGTCTACTGGCTTGCTCCTGTTGCTCGTGATGGCTCAGGAACGTTCCACTGTTACTCAATCCAGCTGAATATCCGGCCAAGACATGGTGCTCTGAACTGGTCTTTTGTACCTTGATGCCTGCTGACCCTACCGGCCTGATGGCCTATGATCCTCGAGCTCCTTCCCGAGTTCCTTAGTGCTACAGGCTTCACGTTTGCTGTTGGCTCCCACTCTGGTGCCCT
>NC_051156.1:85748518-85804795 GCF_013339745.2 Dermacentor silvarum
TGGTTCTCTAATCCACACTGGTATCTTGCTTCCTTCTAATAGACAGTTTTAGTATAGCGTACGCTATACGCTATAGTACAGCGTACGCTAAGCAGCACACGTTTATTTAGTTGGCCTGCGAGATATTCCGATCTCAGAGGCCATATGCCATCGTCGCGTCTATCTCTCGACTTCACCGATAGGTGGCGCTGACATATCTCGAAGGTTATACCACCCCTTACAATACCCTTACAAGAATGAGAAGAAAGAAATTAGAAGGGAAAATCTGTACGATAACACAAAGGGCAGTGCCTTGCTATTTGAGGCTCGAGCCGGTTGCCTAAGGACGAAAACATATCGGAACAAATATTCGGAACTAGATGAGACATGTGTATGTTGCAGTAAAGATCCAGAGACCACTCAGCACATCCTAATGGAATGCGACGGGATCAACCCAGCGAGAACCGTAGGTAACGTGCAACTCCAAGAAGCGCTTGGGTTTAAAGTGGAAGGAAACATAAACAGATCAGCCGTAGAGATCAGCAAGAGACGATTAGAGTACTGGTGGAAAAAAAGCAGGGAAAAGATGGATACGACCTGATCTCTTAAAATCATAGGCAGCGTACAAGCTAAATTTTTGAAAAAGGTATACAAAAATGCGAGATAAAGAACATGTGTAGTATACCTGATTAAATCAAGCAGGCTAGGTGACTATTTGTCGCCACCCCGTTTCAAAGGGGATGCCAACAAATCATCATCATCATCATCATCGGTTGGGGTTGGGCCAACTGAAGTATGAGACACAAAATGGAGAAAGCTGACCAGAAAACTGTCAATCAAGTATTTGGACTGCAGGATGGGTGCAAACCAGGAAACAGCGGTTAAGAAAAAGGTTAAGGAAACAGAGAGGGGTCTGTGGAAAACGGGGATGCAGACAAAATCAGCACTGGGAACATACCGAACTTTCAAGCAAGAAATTGCCAAAGAAAATATCTACGATAATTCTAGGGGAAGCTCTTTGTTGTTTGAAGCCAGGACGGGAGTATTGCGGACTAAGATGTACCGAGTCAAGTACCAAGGTATAGACACGTTCTGCTGTGCGTGTGGAGAAGAAGAGGAAACGGCTTAACACCTCATACTTTTCTGTAAAGGGCTTAACCCTACAGTGCAAGGCAACGGGGCTGATTTTCTCAAAGCATTGGGGTTTAGGGACAGTGAAGGCAAAATAGACTTTAAGTGGGTAGAAATAACCAAACAGAGGTTATCTGATTGGTGGATAAAATCAAGGCAGGGGTGAAATTTCACCCACCACAAAGTACAAAATAGGTTAATAGTCATGGCTAGGTGGCGTATGCCACCGCCCGGTTTAAAGGGTTCAGTCTCATCCATCCATCCATCCATCCATCCATCCATCGGTTTCCCTCGTTAGGCTTCGCGTCGTTTCAAACTAGAAGCGATCTCGAAAATTCCACAAGGTTATCCATATGACACTGTCGTCGAAGCGGCCTGAGACTAAGCGAAAGCCGTTTACGCAGTCATTTCCTACAAACGAAGCGAATTCTACAAAAGCCACGCCAAATTCAATTTGAAGCGGGCAGCGGGGACCGCCGCCATGTTTTACGTAAACTACGCAAACCACGCAAAGAGGGTAACGCTAAATCTGAGAAATAGCGTGCGTGCGCTATACTATCGGTTGTTTATTGTTGTGCGCATGCGCAGTAACAACCCTCTATTTTATAGCACACGCAGTGGTATAGAGTACGCTAAACTAAAACTGGCTAATGTAACGGCTAACATTTTTCGGTCCATCGTTCTTCTCGCGGTTCTTGTTCTCGAGCTCCTGTGTTAAAGGGGTCCTGAACCACCCCTCGCGCTTGGTGAAAAAGCACAGTACGCGGATAGCATACGCTGCTGTGAACATATCAGCCAAGTTCTGCAGCCATGCGCTGCACGTGGAGCTCGTAAAAGGAGCGCGAAGTCACCTTCTCTAAAACGCTCTCTTTTCAACAGAATCCGGCTAGTTACTCTTTCCTGGACGTTTTATTTAGTAATATAGGTGACTCCCATGTGCGGCTGCTGTTGGCCAATAGCTAACATCAATCAAGAAGGTTGTTTGCATTAGAGCGCTTCTTCCTACTGTTACTGTGTATATTTAGTGATGATGTTTAATAAACAAGCTGAAGTAAGCGGAAAGATCCTTTGAAATTTCCCTCAGAATTACGTACTTCAGGAAGAAGCCGACTAGCGTCTGCACACGTTCGGCAGCGGCCGCCCGCGTGGGGAAATAAACTTTGCCCTTCCTACTTATTGATGTCGTAGCCGCCGGGTTTCGCTAATTTCTACTAGTTGGAGCACTCAGCTAGCCTCGAACCACGCAAAATTTAAGTTCAGACCACACGCACGCTTGCCAGCGCACGCTTACTCCTGGCCACTCCTGGTTAGACGCCTTGGCAGACTTCGCTTCATATTGAAACATTGATAGCGCTTCAAAATGCGCTAGTTGGATGGGGCTACTATCTGTTCGTCAAGCTGGTGCAGGACGAATATAGTCCGCAGTACGTATCACGGCCAGACTGGAGCATTGGAGCACGAGCGCGCCCTCAAGTCTTGTCGTGTATAAAGCAAACGCTCCGGATACGCACTAGGCTTGCATGTAGCTGCGGTCTCCTACGTAGCGTAGATACCGCGGCCGTCGCGGGGTGCCGCGACGTGTCCGCTGGCCGAACGCACAGCGGATCGCTGAGGACGACGATGTTTGGCTACGTTTGGCGCGTCGTAGGTGCCAAAATCGGAAGTAATGGCGTCTACGCGAACATCCAAAATCAAATTTGAACTGCGCGCCACGGTGACGTTCGGTAGGCCGAGCGTTGCGAGGACGCCCCGCTTTGCCGTAGCCTTCGCCGTGCAAGGCATTGAAGAAGGAACGGGAGCGTAGTGAACGGGATAATAGGCGACTTCGATTGCCAATAACTCCGCTTCTTCTGAACGCATTGAAGTACTTGTGGCAACCTATTTCTGAAATAGTCTATTTTAGCTCCAAATGCATTTCTCCACTTAGATAAATAGTGATTCAGGGCCCCTTTGACGTTCAAATTTCTGCGCCGTATGTTAGCACCGGTATAATGCAATGATTGTGCACCTTTCTTTTCAATGACAGTGGTGAGCTTGCAGTCAGGATTTGGTAATGCCTGCTGGTGCCGTGGGGGCGTGGAGCACCGGGATTCTAATCTGAAGGTCGCAACTTCGAATCCTCGTACTCTCCATTACATTTTCAGGCTTGGAATGCAGCCTGACACCGGCAAGAAAGAAATACCAAGAGCCAGTGGGGCTATACTAGCCCAGGTGCTACCAAATTAGGAAGGCCCATTAAGATTCAACCAAAGACACATCCGTACCACTACAGGAATTGGCCTCCTTGGTGTAGTATTCGGCCATTACCTCGGTCACAACTCTGAGTTTATATTATTTAGCGTTCATCTTCATTAGCCATTCGTCACTCCTATTAGTTACGGCATCAAGATCAGAGAGGACTCCTTTCAAGCCTAACTTGCTTGAGTCGCAAGTAAACAACTAAAACTTGACGAATTCGCAATAATTCAAAAGACTTCGGAATTTAAACCCGCGGCTAGTGCTCACCACGTTTCACCCTTCCTCGTCACATAGTCGTGTTCCTTTGCTGTTCAAACAATAAATTCTTGACATACACTTTATGTTTGTTTAATTTCAAGTTGAAATTACGGGCTCAACCAAGTGCGGTTCAATTGGTGGATCCCGATGACAACAGCATTGCGGAATAAATAGCAGTGGCTTTCCTCTGCACCAACTCATCATTTCGTGAGTTAATTATGAGCTCTGCGGATAATTAGTTAATACTGCTTTTTCCGTATTTTCATATGCAATACGAGACATGTAGGCTTGCCCGTAGTCCTCGGTCAGCTGAACAGAGCAACGACTTCATATCTTTAGAAATGGCAGGTTACGTCAGATGTGCGTGCAAAGTTTCACTCGTGCCGGTTAATTACAACGTTATACAAGCTTTATACTTAAGTTTGTAGGCCTCCTGCAAGAACGAGACGTGACACTGGCTTTCAATTTGGTGGAAATGCTTTGGGAAAAAAATGAAATGCTGGTGTTTTACGTACAAAATTGATGATGTGATTAACTTTGACTAAATGGTATTCTTTAACTTGCACCCAATGCACGGGTGTTATTGCATTTCATCTGCAAATGCTCAGCTGCAAGCTTCGCTGGAAATTTAGCTCGATTCTGTAAGATCGCACAAAGGCTGCGCATTCCTTTTTTTTAGATTGTCAGGTTATGTCTTGGTGATATTTCAGCCGTATACTAAGCAGGATTGCAGAAGAGGACGTCTGCAATGCAACTTGTAGCTGTAATTTTCTGGTGCGCAAAGCTGTAGCACCTTCCAAAGTATTTACTCTAACCGTTATAGAATTCCAGAAGTAAGCATTTAGTGTTTTTTTAGCCAAACAGAAGCTCGTCAGATTAATATCCCTGCCTTCTCCCTTTGTTTGCTCCTCTTCCTCCCCAAGCAGGTTTACAAACTTATTTATGCCAACAAATATCTCATTCTAACTTTAACTTAACGGGAAGCTCTAGCTCAGGGCTCCTAGCTAAATACATGAGAAATCGACTATCGTTTTTCTGAGCAACCGTTGCACCACATTTGACGATGTTTGTTGAATTAAGAGGAAAAGCTAATATGTAGCAACTTCAAAAAGCTAGATTTTATTTGGGCTGTCAACTTTGTTACAAAAGTTCCTAAAAATTGCAAATATTCCAAGAACGTAACTTGAAGTATACGACTCTGTACCTCAGCGATGAAAAATAATATCGCGATTCTGTAAACTGCATCTAATTATGCATCTAAAGCAGACAAAAAATATATCATGCGCCACCTTGAAAAATACCTCTAATATGTGCGTGTTGCACTTGCACAGCCCATCCAATCTTTGGCAAAATTTACCCTAAGTTGCATATTCATACATCAATTTCGTCCGCTTTAGCTGCTCTAATGTAGTTTCCAGAAATTCGATACTTGTCTTTGATGCTGAGGATTTGTAAACGTCATGCATATATATATATTGTGAGCGCATTTTGCGCATATCGTCGTCGTCATCTGTACAAACGACTCATCATCTTGTGTGAGCGCTATTTGTGCATATCGTCGTCGTCATCTGTACATACGACTCATCATCATCTTTTGTCTCGTTAGGTGTTTCGTCTCTGCCTCGGGCGACTGCTCGCAAATAAAGGCATCACATCGGTCGACGTCTCACAAGTGGTTGTGTACGTTCCCGGACAGTACACAACCTCCTCTGGTCGCTCTCCTTCACCTTCCCAGGACACGGCTCGAGCATCCCGCTCGCCCCGGCGTCGCTCTCCTTCACCTTACCGCCGTTCCTCATCGCCCTTGCGCGCTGCTTCCCATGTTGTGGACACCCCTTCGGAAAACTAGAGGCTGCAGTCTTTGGAGGAGAAACTGCATCGTGTCGGACTACCCCAATTCCTCCTGCTCGGCCCGCCAATTTGCTCTCGGTTTGTGTGGAAGGTGTTTCCGTCGACGCCCTTATAGATACGGGAGCCGCTATTTCTGTTATACATCGTGAACTGTGCTTTCGTCTGCGAAAAGTGCGAACGCCGTATGTGGGTCCGGTCCTATGTGGTGCCAATGACGTTCCCATCTTTCCTACCGAACAGTGCACAGCTCGCGTTCTGATAGACGGTATTTGTCATCATGTGCAACTTGCGGTGCTTTCGAGGTGCGCTCATCAGATTATATTAGGATGGGACTTCCTGTCCGCTGCTTCTGCACTAATTTCGTGCAGCGACCCAAGGATTCACATCAGCGACACCGAAACTTATCCCGTTTTCAATTCTCCGTGACCCAACCTTATTGCAGCAGCGGATTTTCTTATCCCACCAGACGAAGAACGTATTCTTACCGTGGGGTCAACGGACATTGTCGACGGAGACACAGTGGTTGTACCTTTTCAGCGTTGCATTTCTCGAGGACTCGCGATCGCTTCTTGCTTGGTCCGGTTCCCGAGTGGCTACGCCAGCCTCACAGCCTTTAATACGACACCTGAGCCACTACTACTGCCGAAAGGGTCTACCGTCGCCAAGCTTGCCGACGCTGCGCCGGTATGTGTCGTCAGTGTTTCGCCTGCCACATCTTCCGCGCATTTTACGCCCGCAGAAGGCCACACTAGTGCTATTAAGGCCACCTTGAGTGCAGACCTCAATCCGGCCCAGACCAATGCACTCCTCACCATTTTAATGAAACATGAAGCTTGTTTTGACGTTTCTTCGCGAGGCCTGGGTCAGACCACTGTAACTACTCATCGAATTGAAACAGACGGCTCTCGCATCATTCGTCGTCGCCCGTACCGTGTGTCACCTTCGGAGAGAAAAGTTATAGAACAAGTGAACGACATGCTGACACGCAACATTATAAGGCCTTAAGCAAGCTCTTGGTCTTCTCCTGTTGTGCTTGTTAAAAAAAAAAAGGATGGTTCTATGCGCTTTTGCATCGATTATAGGGCGCTAAACAAAATTACCCGTAAGGATGTTTATCCAATGCCTCGTATTGACGATGCTTTGGATACCTTACAAGATGCCGAGTATTTCTCGAGCCTCAACTTGCGCTCCGGATATTGGCAGATTCCCATGCATGAGCCAGATAAAGAAAAGACTGCTGTTTGCTACACCTGATGGCCTTTTAGAATTTAACGTGATGCCTTATGGACTGTGCAATGTGCACCAGCTACGTTTGAACGTGATAGATACAGTACTCCGTGGCTTAAAATGGAAGAGCATGCCTTTGTTACTTGGACGACATTGTCATCTTTTCGTCGAGTTTCCTCCCAGCACCTACAACGTCTAGACCAAGTTCTCGCGTGTCTAGCAAAAGGTGGTCTCCAACTCAATACTAAAGAGTGTCGCTTTGCAAGCCGAAGCATTAAAGTATTCGGCCACGTCGTCAGTAAGCATGGCATCCAGCCTGATCCCGATAAAATCTCTGCAGTACTGCAATTTCCGCCACCAACCGCACTTAAAGAACTCCGCAGCTTTCTAGGACTGGCGTCCTACTTCCGCCGCTTTGTCCGTGACTTCGCCACCATCGCCGCTCCTCTCACAAACTTCTGACTTCGAGCTGCGTCCTTTGTGTGGTCGAACGACTGTGAAGCCGCCTTCCAGACCCTCAAACGAGTTCTCACGTCAGGGCCCGTGCTCCGTCATTTCGATGCAACGGCCCCGACTATTCTACACACTGATGCCAGTGGGCATGGAATTGGCGCTGTGCTGCTGCAGCGGAATCAGAAGTCCGAAGAGCAAGTCGTGGCTTATGCAAGTCGTGCTCTTTCTCTTGCTGAGCGCAACTACACGATTACAGAACAGGAATGCCTCGCCATCGTGTGGTCAGTACAAAAATTTCGTCCCTATCTCTACGGCCGCCATTTCACAGTTGTGACCGACCATCATGCTCTCTGTCGGTTGTCGGCCCTGAAAAACTTCTCTAGACGCCTCGGCCGTTGGGTACTGCGCTTACAGGAATATGACTTCACTGTCACGTATAGGTCCGGCAAACAACATCAAGATGCCGACGCTTTGTCGCGCTGCACGCTGTCACCAAACGCCCATGCTTCACCTTGGGTATGCACGTCACCATCTAGCCATACGTCTCAGCACACGCCCAGTAGCCTGGGACAGTCAGTTGCCTCAGTTGGCTTTCTCCCGTCTACTGACCTCGTCTCACTCCAACTTACTGACCCATACTGCCGTACACTGATCGACCGACTTACTGGCTTGGCACGACCCCCCAACAGTCGCTTAAGACGACAACTTTCGCGTTTTAAGCTTCAAGGTGGAGCGTTATTTCGATCAATCTACCATCCTTCCGGTAACCGATGGGTACCAGTGATACCTCGCTCACTTCGACTCCCAGTATTAGAAGCATTTCACGACGACGCGACGGCTGGCCACTTGGGCTTTCATAAGACCTACGACCGCATCAAAACGCGTTGTTTCTGGCCGGGCACTTCCACCTCTGTCGCCAAATACGGTGGATCCTGCGCGTCATGCCAGCACAGAAAACGCTCGACATCCCTTCCAGCAGGTCCTCTGCAGCCTCTACCATGCCCGTCCACCCCCTTCGAAATTGTGTGCATAGACTTGTACGGGCCCCTCCCACTCACGCCCGCTGGTCCCCGCTGGATCGTTACCACAGTGGATCATCTAACGCGGTGCGCTGAGACAGCTGCTTTTCGCTCTGGTACTGCCTCCGAAGTCGCCGAGTTTTTCGTGCACAGTATCGTTTTGTGCCACGGCGCACCTCGTGTCCTCCTGAGTGACCGTGGCAAGATGTTCCTATCGCATGTCCTACGTGAAGTCCTCCAGGCCTCGGACACCATCCATAAGACCACATCATCGTACCATCCGCAAACAAATGGTATTACGGAGCGTTTTCATCGAACTTTGTCTGACATGATGTCAATGTATGTTCGACCCGATCACACCAACTGGAACACCATCCTACCTTTTGTGACGTTTGCGTATAATACTGCCGTCCAACGTACAACCAATTACAGTACATCCTTCCTTGTGTACGGTCGTGCGCCGTCTTTCGTCTTGGACACTACAGTCCTTTCAGCACCTGCTGCTCCATCCGCGTTGCTTCCTGAAGAATTTGCCGCTCGCATCTCCCGGTGCCGTGAACTTGCCCGCGCCAACACCACTACCATTCAGGACAAAAGGAAAATTCGCTATGATGCGACGCGTCGCATTGCTTCGTTCCGCCCAGGCGACGAAGTTCTTTTGTGGACACCTGCTCGCGCACCGGGGCTCCGTGAAAAATTTCTCCACAGATATCTCGGCCCCTACACCGTTTTGCAACGAACTTCGGCCGTTAACTACCGCGTCACTCCTGTCACCTCAGCTACTGACCGCCACCGCCGCACTACGGAAATCGTTCACGTATCTCGCCTGAAACCCTATATGCGCCATACCTACCCTTTCTAGCTTGCGGTCTTGCTGACCGCTTTCCTGAAGGGGGGGAAGTTAGTGTGAGCGCATTTTGCGCATATCGTTGTCGTCATCTGTACAAACGACTCATCATCTTTGTCTCGTCGTGCTTCGTCTGACTCGGGCGATTGCTCGGAAATAAAGGCATCGCATCGGTCAACGTCTCACAATATATATATATATATATATATATATATATATATATATACCCTCTGCTAACAATTTTCTATTTCTAGCTTTATGACGAATGCTATACCGACACTTCAGGCAAATTGTCACGGTTGTCGTCGCCGTGATGTTCCGCATCAAATCCAAAAGCCATATACATGAGCGACCTATACCCTGGGGGTGCGGGAAAACGCAAGTAACAGTGAGCCGAAAAAGATGGCGGCATGATGACATTATTTCCCACGCGCTCGATATTCAGGTTAGTTGTAGGCCACGTAATCAAACGCACAGTACGCCTCTTCTCCTCTAGCTCGGCCGTAGCTGTGAATGACTGCGCGGCTGACGATTATTTAGCCCGTGTGCGATATCTAATTGTTGGTAATCATTGGTGGGTGCAATGATAAAGGGCGACCAGGGATGGCTGCTAACTTCATGCGCGCTGTCTTCCTTGCCGGGCTGTCTTTCTGCGCCCCTATTGTGTTGCAGAGTTAAGAGACAGAGGTCATCGCAGATCACTCACAGAGGCCGTCAGCAGTGGACATAAAGATAGGCAGATAATGATGATGAATCTAATTTTCAGAGTTGCGGTGAATTGCGCGGCTTTACGATCCATTCGCCTCCGCTGCCGGCGTTCTTCACAATGCTTGCGTTGTGAAAGCGGTTGCTCGAGGTCATAGAGTGAGGTATTTACAGGTTTACGTGGTCCGCGCTTACTTTGTCCACTGGGTCCACTATGCTTACTATTTTAATTTTATGTGAGTGTTTACTACAATTTATATGGCCACTATTACTAACGTATAGACCCGTGTAAGGGCTACACTTTACTGTCGCAATTTTGACGAGCCTTTCATGGGACCGGGCCATTTGACCTTACTTTTCCAACTACGAGTATGAAATCCGCCGTAAACCGCCGCGATCGCCTCCTCTCGACATCCAGTAGCGAGGCGCGAAAGTAGGCTGCGCGCGACAATTCGCTGTTGAGCCCGATCAGGGGAGCTATAACGTAAAATGATTCCAAAATGTTTTGATTCCAAACTCCTGACGTCAAATTTACGTAACCACCGACGCAAGCATAAGGCGGTGACCTAGCTGCAGCGTAGTCCGAACAACCCAATCAAACGCTCCCCTCGTTTATAGGAGGTCACCTTTGTTCGCTTTCAAAACCAATACCATTGTCTACACTCGGCGGTTTTTATTATATAATTGGCTGACAAGAGGTGAGGAGCATGCTCTAGTGGAGAGGGTTTCGATGGGGCCATGCCAGCACAGTGAAAATAGATAACCACGAGAAGAGGGTGTTGCCGGCTTCTCCGATTGGTCCGCTTCGCCTTACTTAGCTTGCGATGGCTGGTCGAAAATCGCGGCGGCGTGCAACGGAAGGATAAGAATGCCGCTGAAGCGGATCCTCAGCAAGGAAGAGTTGGCAGAGCGATGTCGTATGCATGCCGAAAGGGCTCGATAACGTTTTACTGCCACGCCAAAAAAGTTTATCATGCGCAAATAAATACATGCTCACCGGCAGGTGCGAGTAGCGAGGGCCTCAGTGATCGGCGGGCAGCCATCTTCTATTCCTTCCGGAACGGGGTAGTCTGTGGCTGCTAAGAAAAACTTTCAGTTTTGTTCGGCATATTAATGTATTTTTTTTCGCGTACACGTCATTTTGACGTGGTGAGTTTTCGTGGTTTTGTGAGGCCGCGTGACAGACAGGCGAAGTGGGCGTAGCCAGAAAACATTGAACCAATAGCAGAGGGCTAATGGTGAAAAGGCGTAGAATCCGCAATGATTATTTTTTATTTGTGCAGTTTAATCATGCATGATCAGTATGTACACGTTATATCAGATGGGAAGCTATCGCTGTTTTCGTGACGTCGCGTGACAGACAGGCCAAGTCGGGAGTGGCCGGAAAATGTTTTGACCAATCGTGGAGGCTGATTGCAGAAATTGGAATCAAAACAGTTTGGAATCATTTTACGTTATAGCGCCCCAGAATCAGCGCATGGAACGCGATTGCTTCTCGGTTGGATGTCTTTTTTTTAAATATTGGCTGTCAAGTAATGGGTGCGGCCCTCACACGGGTGCGATCCTTACACGGATTTACACGGTAAGAATCTTCCTTCGTGTAATTGTCTTCTACTTCGCTATCAATAATTCTGCTTTGCCTTCCAGGCCAAACTGCATGCTTTTTATATTCTTTTAGTGCTTTGAGTCCGAGTATAAGCGCTGGTGTGCATGACTTCCAGACTTCTATTTATTCTGATTTTCAGTGAATCTGACTTGGCATCATTTCGGTTACTGAGTGAATTCTATATACAAGGTGTTTCAGCCAACAGTTTCCAAAAATTTTAAAGGTGGCCAGTGGCAGATTGTACAATTCTTGTTCATGAGCTCGTCTACTCGAAGAGACGGGCATTACTTGCACAAAAAATTGAAATGCATAATGGACGAATTAACAAAACTAACGAATTAAGTTTTTAGCTTATGGCCCATGTTGGACCATGTTGGCGCACCTTATGGCCCATGTTGCCATGTTGCAATTTGCAAATTCTAGCCGTGGAGTGCGGATCCACTTTGGACTAAATCTCAGGCTGACGCCAGTGTCGAGATATTAATTCTCTTACTTTGCAGGAGAAATACATTGGCGTGCCACTCACTTTCTCAACAAAACGTCGTTTTATGCACCAAAGCACAAAAGTATAAAAAGAACAAATTATGGGATTTTACGTGCCAAAACCACTATCCGATTATGAGGCACGCCGTAGTGGAGGACTCTGGAATAATTTAGACCACATGGGTTTCTTTAACGTGCACCTAAATCTAAGTATACGGGTGTTCTAGCATTTCGCCCCATCGAAATGCAGCTGCCGTGGCCGTGATTTGATCCCGCGACCTCATGCTTAGCAGTCAAACACCATAGCCACTAAATAACCACAGCGGGTAAGCACAAAAGTAACTGGAACGCCAATGCATTTCTCCGCAATGTTCGGGAATTAATATTTCGAAACTGGTGCCATCCTGAGAATTAGTTCAAGTGCATCCAGCTTGCGAATTCCACGGCTAGAATTTGTAAATGGCAACACGGGCCATAAGTTAATATGTTAAAAACCTAATTGGCGATTTTTTAATTAGTAGATTATGCATTACCATTTTTTTGTGCAAGTAATGTCAACCTCTTCGAGTAGACCAGCTCACGAACTAGAATTGTGCTATCTGCCACAGGCAACCTTTAAAAACTTTTTTAAAGTGTTTGCTGAAACACCCCGTATTTAGGGCCTCTACATGCAAGATGCGATGTTTCGATCTCTAATGCGTAAATGTTGTAAATAATTGAAATAGCTTTTTTTCTTTTATTTTGTCGCCAGTCGTTAGCATTGCCTCCTGGAAAGAGAATCAATATTGAGACACATATCACTCACGTGATTTTCACATGCCGTTGGTAGAAGACTGCCGAAGGGGTCACTGAAGTCTGGAGGTTCTTTTCACGGTCAAAAAAGCACGCAAAATAATTCGAAGCGAGGTGAACATACAACAACATATTCATTCTCTAGGTATAGGCTATCCATTTAGTTGGCTACCTCATTCTCTTTAAAAATATAATAAACTTTGTCCTTTGTATATATTTAAATATATTGTGCCTGTGCCTGGTGTTCTCAGCGTGAAAAAAATGTTAAAGTCCGGAAACACGGATGAGGTAGCCGCCACTGGTGCTTCTAATGCGCTTGTCCTCCTATTGTCAGGATTGGCCGACATAAAGCGAAAGTATAAATTAAAAGCCGTGCACGTCCGCGCCAACAATGATGTCGCAAGCTTTTAGCCACAACAAAAATGCAAATGTGGAGGCAACGCAAGAGAAGCCTCAAATTATGTGGGTAACAGAACTCCGGCAATGACATTTTAGGTGCGGGGGGGGGGCTAAGTAAGCCCCCCCCAGGGAAAGTTTTGGAGGGGGCTCGAGCCCCGCAGCCCCCCGTAGTCGGCGCCTATGCATGGGATTGTTTGTTCTTTCATGTAGTGATGCCATCTTTGTGAAGCATGATCATCACTTTATACTATATGCAGCGTGCATGTTTATTTACAATGTTTAGAATTATCAAAAGTGATGTAGGGGCCATTTAAAGAACATATTGTTTTAAAGAGCACTTTATCAGCCTGAACTGATTTAGTGTTTATTGATCTTTAGTGTCCCTTTAATTGGTAGAACTTCACAAGTGTAAAGAAGTAGCTGTGGCTCCCACCTGCGGCAAGCTGCTTTTTGTCTGCTTTCATCTGCCTTTTCGTCATTATTTGTACATTTCAATGAAACAACACTTAACCAACAGGGCAGTCGGACAACATGCACACTATAATCTCTGATGTTACATTACCGAACACTATATAGATAACTAGGAAACTTATACAGTTGTTTTTGTGAGAATAATGCGTGAAAAAATGAAACGCCCTAATATTGCTGTCGCTGTTGGGTCTATGGTTCTCTCTGCACATAGTCTTTGTCAACCGTTGTGATTATTGAAGTGAAGTGGCTGAAAAGCAGGGCTCCATTGCGGCAAATAGACTTGACTGGGCAAGGGCACCAGAGTGGGAGCCAACAGCAAACGTGAAGCCTGTTGCACTGAGGAACTCGGGAAGGGGCTCGAGGATCATAGATCATCAGGCCGGTAGGGTTAGCAGGCATCAAGGTACAAAAGACCAGTTGATAGCACCATGTCTTGGCCGGATATTCAGGTGGATTGAGTAACAGTGTAACGTTCCTGAGCCATCACGGGCAACAGGAGCAAGCCAGTAGACAATAGCAGGCCTCTAGACTATCGGAGAAGAGGCCTCTGAACTAGAAGTCCAGTCAAGCTAGCTGCCCCTTTTTTTTTCTTCTGAGCTTCTTCGCTACACGTGCAACATACAGTGCTGCTGACCACCTTGTATCTAGAGGGCACTTTAAATCTGTTCCTACTGACGTTCTAGAGGTGACCAATAGGCTTTGTATTTGCTGGCTGACACGCAGTGTACACAGTTAAAGTACTTGCTGCTGACAACGTGTGAAGCAGAACTGAAACAAGAATTTTGTAAGCTTTTATTTGGTATTATACGGAACTTAACACACTGATAAGTCCGTCTTTAGATTTTGTCAGTATCATATTTCTCTAATGACCACTACAACTAGAACTGCGTTATTCATTGTGCCATAGTATAACTGTGAACTGTTAGTTCATCTTTTTTAGTGTGTTATGAACACAATAAGTTATGCACACAATAACATATGCAGTTCGTGACTTCATATGTAGCCTTTAGAAGGAAATCAGTACAGGTGTGTTTCTACGAATACGCAAAGAGAAGCAATTTCTTGTTGTCATACTTGGTGAACACAATGTGTCTGTCAGTCACGTATGTTCAAGTGTTAATGGCACAGCACACTCTTCTATGAAAGGTCATGTTACGTTGCCTTAAGTACACATGTGAGTCGCATTCATAAATATACCATATTGAAGAGTCCAGATGGCTTTCGCTGAACTTAGACAGGGTGGTTTGTTATGTGTTACATACCTTTGTCCTGTTTAGCCCTATTTACCCTTGTAAATGATTTCTATATAAAAGTACAGAAAAGCCCTGTGACATGGCACCATGTAAGATGACCATCACTAACGCAGAGGTTGACACCATAATTTCATAGTATAATTTAACAGAATGGACCTTTTTCAGATATATAAGTTGCCTGCGCTAAAGATCATCTGACTCCCAAAATCTGTTGTTCGCGGACTACAACATACACTCCTACTTCAAGAGCAGAGCACTCATGCTTTATTGTGAGCCTGCTGTCCCTGTCGGAATGCCTCCCCCCAGTCATTATTTCATTTCTTTTCAGTGTGCTATTCTGGGAAAATGGGTTCTGTCGCGGCTCGGCACTTATTCCAGATGAAATTGCGGCTATTCTTCCGTTTTGAAATATATGAAAAAGATAAATTGTGGCGATTGGGGAGCAAAGACTCCAATAACATGGAACCAGTGTGCATGGTTTTCTGGAACTGTTCTGAATTTATGTAGGATCAATGATTGTTGAATACGGAAATTGCGTATATGTGCAATGCAACGAGATTGAATTTGTATTGGGTCTTGCCTATGACTGCGTAAGCTTTTCAAAACAAAGGGTGACCGAGTATTAACGGCACTGTTGAACTGCATGTTAAGGCTAGCCGTACGTCGCCGATTTTTGGCTATCTTTATTTTTTAAAAACACCAAGTGCATTAATGTGACAATAATTTTACAGCAGTTCAGGGGTGTGTTCACTGAGATAAACTTCAAATATGAATTGCCACCTGAGTAGTCTTTGAAGTTGAATAAATTTTCAACACGTATGTTAGATGTATTTAGTTAAACGAAAAAAGGCACTCATGAGATAAGATTCTGCATACTCAAAGCTTCTTAAAAAGGGCTAGCGGTGTCATGCTTAATGCAAAGTGTAAAGAAATCTTGTCTCCATAAGGCTGAACAAAGTCTTAATGTTCAGGTGGAAAGAGTGATGAATGGCCAATTGCCCAACAGCCTGATTGGGACAATAGCTATAAAACTGTAAGCACAATGAATGGTAGAAGAAATACTGACGATACTGATCAAAATAAAAAACGGTGAGCCCTGCCACTGGGGTGGAGAGGCAATACCAGCGAAGCTGTACTATGGTGGGAATTATGTATTTCTAATTATGACAATATTAAGATGTGATGATGTAACTGGTTATTTGAACTTTTAATGAATGAGAAATATATATGATCCGGTGGTTTTTATTTATTTAGTGACCACAGGGACCATGGCTTTATGTTCGCTACGGTACACCGACAGAGGGTGTACGGAAAAGGCTGGCACGTTCTTCATAAACACGTCACCTACGCCGCGCGCGTTCGGTGCGAAGGTGGGCAAATTTGCGGTGCGAAGGTAGACAATCAACGCGCAGAACAACAGTTCTGCGCGTTGTTTGTGTGACCACACACAACCACTGTCAGAATGCTGGCTTGAGCAAGCGCGCAGCAGCAACGAGCGAAGGTTCATGCGGTCTATCGCTTCAACGGAAACTGAGTGGCGAAAGCAAAGCGCATACAAAAGTAGGAGCCTTGTTGCAGATCGCTTTCAAGATACGGTGCGCGTGACCACCCGGCGCCGCGCAAAGTACAAGTTGCTCGCAGAGCAGAAGCCGCAACCCCTCCCTCCCACGCTGCCTTCCCGCTGTCCTCCTTTCGCGTGGGAGATTCAGCCGCCAGTTGCCCTTGCGCCCGGTCGCAATATACGCATTTGGTGCCGCAGCTAAACGTCGCCTCCCCTCCCTCCCTTCCGTCTCCACACGGCCTTTCGCGTTACGGAAGAAGTGGCGTTTGCTTTCCGCCGTGCGTTCGTTGCCCGTGAAAGCGCGCGTCCCTCGCGCGCTTTCACTAGCACATACAGCATACGTCCAATGAGAGTTTTTTTCTACATGCGGACGCGACCATCAAAGACTGAGCCCTTAACAGCTTCGCTGTAAGAACACGACGTATAGCGCTGCTGTGTATGCATAAAGTTTCGCACAAGCCAGAAAATATAACCACTAGGCAAGAAGTTCATATAGTTTTTGTGCCTGGGATAAGAGGAATGTGTAAAATGGTGAATGGTCACAATGAATGTAGTCATTAGCAGGATTGGGAATGGCATTGCGACCCATGTGCGGAAGTTAGTGAATAGTAAAAAAAGTTATTTACAAAACTCCTTTGACCTGCGGAAGAAAGTACATTGGACAGACCAAAAAGTGTATTAAACACCTTTAGAATAGCATCAAAGTAATGGCCAAAATATAACCGGTTCAAGTAACCTAGCATAGCGTCTGTCACAACGGGCATCGCAGTTAAAGAAAAAGTATATGACCACTTCTGCATGATATAATGGAATTATGAGTGAGGTGTGAGCCATGGCAAATGCAAGTGCAGGAGAATGTGCAAGAGTGCCATTAAAATCTAAATAAATTCGGTTCGCGCAGGGAATGCAGTAAAAATACTTGATTATTCTACTGATTGAACTTGGAGAAGCAAAATAAATGTGAATGTGTAATGTACTTGCACTTCAATCTTCACTCTGCTTGGCATTTTGTTAGCACGTGCGTACAAATATGTACGTATCAGCGAATTGCCCGAAATAAACTGTTGCTTGTTCACGCTCTATGTGGTGTGTCAATGTTGTTACGTTGCATACCAGCCCATCAACAAAAACAAGGTTGACAAACTACTGAAACAAAGGGGGAATGGGATTCTAATAAAAATAATCAAAATAAATAATAAAATCGATTTTTGTGGAATTACATACTGAACTTTTTGTTACCATGCGTATTCAAATTGATAACTAGTGAACAATAATTTGAAGACCCAGTTATTGCATGTACAGACTGACAGGCGCATACCAAAATACAGTACTCAGCTTAAGAAACAGGCTACCATAATAAATAATCAGTTCTGATATTTTCTTTTTCTTTTGTTAATTCGTAATTTTTTATTCAACTGCAAGAACATGCAGTAGTGTGTGTGTAATGGCTAATAGGACAGGAACTTTGCTTTTTCGCTGATCTGTAAAGAAAGCATGGAAGCTGCAATTGCGTCAGATCAACACAACATTTTCATATTTGCAGAAGAAGGAAATACCTTTAGTACACACGATGATCACTGCCAACACGCACGTCATGGTTACAAGAAATGAGTAAATTGTCAACTATAATGCGCGACTGCCTGGCGTTATTAGACAGGACCAACTGATTGCATCTTGTAATGTTTTGATGAAGTGCATAAGCAGGTGAAGGACTACTTCTTTCACTGTATATACAGTGTTGTAAACAACTTTATTATTTTACTTGAGCATTGCAAGCAGTACCACGAAATGCCACAATTTCAGAGAAGCACACATTTTGACCAGTCCAAATGCGGAATCAAATTATTCTACAGATGTTTTGACTAGTCATTGAGAGTAACGAACAGCAATGGCCTCAGAAGTTCAGCAATGGTGCAAGAAGACACAAAAGAGTAGAAACTACGAGAGGTGCTGTGCAGAGCTGTCGAACTAAAGTCTAAGGTTTTTTTTACTGCAAAGGCGAAGTATAAGGTTGTGCATCACATTTGGAAACTGCTTCACTGCATGGCACAAACACCTAAGAGGCAAGGAGTTCTATTATTTATTTTTACCCAATGAACTTAACTCCAGATTAGCTTTTCTTTCTTTTAGTATTCTTCTATAATGCGTAGACAAACCATGTACTTGGGATTTCCTTTGACATTAGTTGTTTTCGAAGTATAATATTTTAGTTAGTTTTTCAAGTATAACGAAAACGCTAGTTTGCAAATTTTTATGTGGTATTAAATAATAATTTTCTTTGCAGGTTGCCTAACTGGTTGATGCCTGATGATGCCCTTTAGCCTGATACAACCTGTATGCTACAATATATGTATGTGCCAACAAAGTACAGCACTCAATAAAACCGCCACTTTCCTTAGGTAATCAAAGGGCCAATGGGTGCAGACTGGACATAAGGTGTACAGAAAGATTGTGCGCTTCGCTAAATAGTTATGAATAAACTCAGAAACATGCCCCTTGTCATGTTAAATATAATGAAATGATTTTTTAATGTCTAAGGATATGTCAAAAGTATTTCAGCGGCTTTTAATATTAGACAATTAAGCTTTTCCAAATATTAAGTACTGTACTTTTGAAGTGATGTAACTTTTTGATACCTGTATGAAGCCACGATAATACATAGAATAATCTACTGATGTAAATTTGATGACATCTACATTTTTTAAAATAAGTACAGATACAAAAAAATGAAAAAAAAATCCCAAGTTTTAACATTAGTTAAGGAGGATCAGTATGCAGCACATGACAAGATTGTGTTCACTTAACACTGCCAATTAAAATGCCTACACTAATTTACCATGAACCACACCAAACTGCTATTTTTGACTTTCATCAGTGTAATAAGTAAGACCATTACAAAATAACCGCGGCACCGCAAATGTTTTGATTAGATTACCGAACTGTGACTGGGTGGTTCCAAAACTGGTGATAAAGAATTGTTCAAAGAGTTCAAATTCGGCTACAAGTGCAAAATGTTCAGATTGTAAAAAGAATATTATTGGCAATATGTCCTACAATGTTATCGATAGCGTGCTTCCACAAAAGCAAACAAGAAATTTAATATGATTTCTTTGGCAGGCACATTTTTATTCACCATACTTAATTTCACCTATACTTTTCCAGATGTAGCACCAAATAAAATAAAGTAGGAGAAACACAGGGTTGTTTTAAAAGCATAAGCTTATGCTATGAAAACTTTGATGACCGAAATAAAACTTTGATCTTTACCGAAATAAAAGGTGGTAAATCTCGCTGCGAATTCAAGAGAAATTATTTAGAATAGTGAACAGCACTAGTGAAAACATGGTGTTGAGCTTTCATTTAAGTTTACATGACATGAATTCTTAATGAATAAAGCAGTACAGTAAGATTACTACGCCAAGACTAAAAAACGCTGCACAATTCTACTCCTTTAAGTCAGCTTTGCCGCAGCACATTTCTGTTACGCGGTTGATCGTAAGAAAGTCGCAGTTTCGCCCAAAAGGCGAAGCATGGATTGCGATAGCAAATTAGTGGACAGCTATACAAAGTAAGGATAGTAGTTTTATCAGCCGTATAAACTTATAAACACATGCATACTAAATAAATTAACAAGCATGGTGTCACGCGCGCACAAGCAAACATGAACGTATCTCTCACTCAATGACCGCGGAAACTGGCTCTCAAAACAGTGAAGTCAGTGCAGCAGTAGCAGCGAGCAAATTGAGCTTCGTGTGGGTGCTCGCATCAACGCGATCCTTGCCGCGCAAACACAGAGAGGGCGGACTCTGCCCCGGCGCAGATGGCTTTCAAGATACAGCCGCGTAGGCGGCGCTCGCGGCGCACAACGGGCACGTGTTCCCGAGCGGCGATTGCCGGGTCACCGTCGCCTCCTTTCACTCGCACATACAGCGTATGGCGCACGGCGACGCTTTTATCGACCGTGGTCTTTAACTCACGGCGACGACTACGGCCGCGGCGGGGGAATTTCGTTTAGAGTGTCCATGCAATTGCTATCGCAATAATAAAATTGAAACGTTGCTACGGTCACGGGTCATCATGCGTGTCTCTTAATTGTCACGAGCGCACCCGCCGTCTACTGTCAGATTACGCGCACATAGACACCTGTGGCGGACGCGGCTGTGGCGATTTGTGCGCTTGTTATATCTATCTTACGCGCCCCAAATATGAGACTGTAACGCGACCTGATACGTGTTCCTTAGTCATACACGTGCGCTGGAAGCCATTATGGGTTGCTTCTGACGTTTGCTGAGGCAATTTCGGCTACTTCTTTTAGGGACATGACTCTAAATAGGGCTCGTACTGTGACCAGGAATGGCGCCCCTGACTACCTTTCTACAAGCAGAATGGTCTTTGTAACAAGTCTTTGCATATCAGCCACCTCCAACAAATTCATTAACAATTAGCAAAACAAGTAGCAATCGCAATATTATTCGCCAGACAAATGAGTACTTGCGCTTGCAGTACTTGAACTGGAACATTCTCACTTTCCGCAAACCGCAAGACAATGTGTATGGGTCACTGCATTACACAGCTGCATTGCGGTGGGACCTTTGTGAACCACGTTCTTCAATGCAATAAGAATTGGTGCATTGCGGTGAAGCATACTAGAGCACATGCGTTGCCGGCTGCCCGATACGTAAGCGATGGGCACGCAGCACGAAGTTAAAATCCTGTCGCATGAGGAGCATAATCAAACGAACAGACAGGATGAATGCTCGGTTTCCGTTTATTGAACAAATCAACCAGTGTAAAAAATAAATAAAAAAAAGTACAAGAGATGAAGCGGGTGGGCAGGACATAGGTTCACGCTAGCACCACTTCATCAACCACATAAACCCGAGGCTTTATGTGCACTCTTTGCTGTCGGAGCTCACTTGGAAAGGTATGTCGCTATCTACGAAACAGGCGGAAAAGTTCCATTCGCTTCTGCGTGCCTTCGCATGACACATCGATCACGTAGGAACTGGCAAAAGGGCCGACGACACGCACAAAAACCACCTATTCACCTTATGAAAAATGCTGCGCAATATGAACACGGGCACAGGCCAATTTCACTGGCGCACATAGCACAAGAGCCAAACCAAAACCTATTTAAACGACACACTTAAAGAAAATTTCACGCTGTCTCCTATCTGCCAAGGAACTTGTCACGTTGATCAGTATAACGCCGTCTATTTAAAAGTAAGCAATAATATACGCGCCAAGTCAAATAAATATTTAGAACGACCCAGGCAATATAACCTTTACCCACCCTTTTCACTCCGTCGACCGGATCGCACCATGGCCGGCTTTGATTGCGTCATTGTACGCAACAACGGCGCCATCTGCGCACAGGAAACACGTAGGGCCAATCAATGACTTTTATAGCGTAAGCATCATTAGGCAACTCACCCAGTAAATCTGTCCGTCGCTTTGTCGATCCGTCTGTAACGCGTAACACGAAGCGCTCCATAAAGAAAGAAAAAACTGAATAAATTCGAAACACTCACACGCACGCACACACATGTAAGCAATGGTGCGTTTCGAACCTACTACCCCACGCTAAGAAATTGAATGCCTTACCGAGCACGCTTGCAGAAAGCAAATATATTTGCACCATATAAATGTGTGGTGTCGCGTTGTGTGTTTTTTCACGCAACCTAGACAGATAAGCAGTCAACCAGTTGGTATTAATGATAAGGAATGATGAGAGATTATAGGGGTCTGATCGTGTTTGATAATGGTTCAACGCGGATGGATAAGGACGTAAAGGGCGATAAGTGCTTTTAATGGTCGGAGAAATGCTGATAAGGGTCGATAAGGGTCGGATCAAATCCGAGATAGTTGATAAGGACTGACAAGGGTTGAATATTGCCGGATCATGTCCGATGAGATTGATAAGAGTTGATAAGGGCCGGATATAAGGTTGATAATGACCGAGAAGTGTTGATAAGGATCGGATAGATTCCGACAAGGTTGATAATGACCTATAAATGTTGATAAGGGTCGGATAAAGTCCGACAAGATTGATAACGACCGATAAGAGGTGATGAGGGTTAGATCGAGTGCGATAAAGTGGTACCGACCGATAAGGGTTGACAAGAGTTTATACTGGCTGGATCAAGAGCCAAAGCAGATTATAAGGCCAATAAAGCATACATTTAATGAATCATCTACTGCTTCGTCAATCGTGGTAACCAACATACGTCGTGTCGTATGCGTGGAAATGAGCAAGTGACGCAATCTTCACGCATACTTTTGTGCTTCAATGCATAAAACAGCGCTTTCTTAAACGCCGATGTAGTATTTCGTCGGACTCTTTGATGATTAATATCCCGAAACGGGTGCAGTCCTGAGAATTCGTTCCATGTGGATACGCCTTGTGAACTCACATACCATAATTCGTAGATTTATATATGCGCCGCAAAGTAATTATTTCAAAAGGTAATGAGCGTAATTATGTTGGGTATTTAATGAATTCACGTTAATTTCCTGTAAACCTAATAGCCACCTCATCGAGTAATTTAGATCAAAGGTTATAATTGTGATATCTGCCACAGGCAATTAAAAAATTGCACCTTCTAAAAAACGACATCAGGTATACCACTTGCCGGACTCGGCCCACCAGGCTACGGTGTCGCAGTCGAGAAACGCGCTTTGTCGACTTGGCCCTTGTAGCGTCCACGTAAGCAATGAACTTATTGCTACCAGTTCTGGAAGGTCCATGCTCCGTACAACTTCTCCTGTCAATATTTTTCAGAGATGGTCAGCTGCAATCAACAAATTGAGGCTGGGCTTTACCTGAGTTCTCTGTTTGAAAGAAAGTTAATTGGCAGCAAAAGGTTTCTTCCTTAAGCAAAATTTATGCCTTCAAATTGCATCTTCTAAATGAAGTTGTCTTAAGCGTCGCTGCGGTAACATTGTAGAAGATAGCATGATAGGAACGCTTTTGCCCTTTGTACTTATCGCTTCTTTAAGCCGACATGCTTCCTTTGGAGCGAAGTTGCCGCCTTCATCTACTACTTGCAATCAGATATAGGAAGACATAGATGTTACTAGACATTACTTCTAGCAATCAGATATAGGACGACATAGATGTCTTACAAAAAAAAACGAGACTTTATAGACGAAGTACTTACAGGCAGTTATATACAGGTGAACGTTAATACTTCTGACGCCTAAAGCCGACAGAACTATAGCTGCAGATGACCGTTCCTACGTTTGGAACATTTTTATGGAGTCGGGATCTCGGTTTTAAAATTCGGACGCCCCTCCTCAAGCCGCCTCAAAAGAAATCACGACATGCCAGTGACCTGACTGAGTCACTGCTATCTGTCATGCACTAAAGACCAGTACTCTTTCTCTACTTTGTCCAGCAATACTGCCAAGAAGAGAAAGGCGCAGAGAAGAGGGCTGCCTGAAATCTTGCCATCCGCGCCATGGCCTTCGAGCAATCTTATCATCCGGAATCGGTATATGCCAGTAACATCAAGGCTATATAACGGCATATCTGTTTTTGGCTGACCGCACGGCTCATTTCGCAGTGTAACCGCCTATCATTATGTAAATAAACCAATCCCATTAGTCATACTGTATTTCATCTATCTTCTATCTGGGATCCCTTTCCCAGGGTTATTATGGGAAAGAAACCTTGCAATTTCCAAACAGAAGCGTAGAAGCACATGCGGGACTTATGTCTTCGAGAGTACAACGTAAATGTAAATCGAAGGAGGGGGAGAGGACGGCCAAAGCAACTATTGAGTCTGTTTTCTTAAAGGTCACGAAGGAAAACATAAGTTTACTGACGTCGAAACAGCAATTTATTCAGCCCCCATATAAGTTTTCGTGACATTTACCTGATAAATTAAAGATCCCTGATACAATGTAAATGCGTGGAAACTAAGGTGATGTCAGGAAGGTACAAGAAACTTAGCAATTTGAATTTTCGAAGTGCGAATTCTTTATTTATTTATTTCAACTTCAAGTAAAAGAAACTAGTGATGTCCATTTCCACCGCGCGTTGGCGGATCGCCTGAGCCAGAACCTGTAGTTGGCAGTCTGAAGCCTCCATCATCTACCACGCAGATACCCTCTTTGGGGAAGGTATTTGTACGATCAAGCATAGAACATCTGCAACCTTTCGGACACCCTTCCGTGGAGCGGTTTGAATATTGGGTGCAATTCTAAAAAAGATATGAGTAAACGTAACAACCATTAGAGAGCAATACAAAACATCGAAAAGTTACTTGAAAGGTGTTATTGAGGACGAAAGAAGATGCAAAGAGCATCTAATAAAAAGGAGACTAAATCTATCATTCACCAGAAATATGGTTAAAGAAGGCAGTTAACGATACAGTATTGGTGGCGAGGGCATATGGTTGCGCCATCCACCAGAAGCTTCCGTTTGACCTTGTATGATGGATAACACCGTGCGCTCCGCATTCCTTGGCTCCCAGTCCTCAATTGAAACACTGCGCAGGCATCCCCGTGGATATTTCTGTTTGTACTTTCAAAGTGAGGGAAGCTGTTCGCTACTAAATAATTTTCCCTGGCAAACTGAAAACACAGAAGGCTTTACAAACGCTACATAAATAAAATACTTTGTGCGTATGTCGCACCGCGGTCCACCGAACCAGCTTCGTGTGCGAGAGAAGCAGTTGTAGAGAGGATAAGGTGTGAAGTATACTCGTGCTGTGTACTGTGTGTACAGTCAGTAGTAAACTCAGTAGTAAACTCAATACAGCTATCGCATGGACTCGCAGGGAGCGATTGCGCGTCTGTTCTTGTAAAGCAGTGCGCGATGCTTCTATTTTGCTGCTGTCAGTACAGGCTGTGTATTTGTCTGCTTCTTTCTTTTTTCCCGCTTTTTGTTGTGTCGAACGAATTTATTTCAAGGTCAGATGTCAAACATCACACAATTTGTCGCGTTCAGGTGCAATACTTGAAGAGGTAGCATAGCTTACTTCCACGACAAATTGAAATTTCTACGTAGGTAAATGAAGTGATTCACTAACAATACGGTGTTGAAGAACACAATTTTGAAATTACTAAAGGGCAACTGATTATTGTGGCAGTCATATGTGCAGAAATGCTGAGATTAATATTTATTCTAAAATATTGGTTCTCAAAATGTGTGCATTATAGTTGCGGCAACATTTCGAAAGTTTTTAGTAAACTGTTAGCAGGAACGCCAATATATTTCATTCCACATTTTGGAGATATATATGATGCAAGTATCCCTAGTTCTTGGATTTCAGCTAACTGGCACGACTTCACTAGTTCTCAATTTTTCCACTTTAATGCGTAAAATAAATTGAATTATTGAAGGTCACACGCTTCTCAGTTTTATTTAATGTAGTTCTTCACGCAAACTGGCGAGTCCCTTAAAGTGGTACCGAAACACGTCGGAACACTGAGCCACAGCGATGTTTACAAGGTGATCGCCGCCGACCGCATCGACCTACCAACGCTGACAAAGCTCACCGACCTTCGGCAGGTTTCATGGCGGACATCAAGGTATAGGGCCATTGAAGTCCAAATACAACACTGAGCATGCGCAACTCACGCGGCTGTTTAAAGAAATCGACGCCGCGATGATGTGCGCCGAAATTGAAATAAGGCCTGCAGGCTCTGCACACCGACTGGAAGAAAACAGACTCTGTAATACTATTGCGGAGACTGAATGTGACCGCGTAGTCGACAACTGCGCTCGAGCTGTCGCCACATCTGCTAAACTCGACCATCGTAAACGCAGCCTTCGCTACGCAGTGTCGCTCAACCGCACCGACAACATTGGCACCAGGAGAGCGTACACAGCGATCTGCCGTCCGCATACCGAAAATCAAGCCGCTGAAGTTCAATAGCTGACGTGGTTCTGGAAGCATTTATTCACATCAACCGTTGAGATGAACAGTTCGTGTGTCGCGCAGTTGTTACGTGACATAACAGTATAGATTCTGAGATTCACAAATCCAGAGTGATGAGACTTTCTGTAGACGTTGATTATTCAAGCGCTGGTGCGCAGCGCTTGAATTCACACGTGAAATACCTGTCGCCGATCACCTGTAGTTCCCCGGGGTAAATATTTTTCTCGGTGAACACGTATGCCGGATGCACCAACGTCACTCGGAAAAGGGGATCTTAAATTACAATAAGCATTTGCTAAGGTGGTCAAGCGTCGCATAGCAGCCAATCGCCTGAGCTTTTTCCTCAGTAAGTCGTTCGAGCGCTGGGTGACAAAAAGCTTGCAAGAGCAGGTGCAACCGCTGAGCAAGGCGGCTTATTCAAGCAGATTATTACCTCGGTGCTTGAGAGCCTCCTAAAGAAAGTCAAGTCCCGGGAAGCAAATTAAAAAGGCCTCAGGACTCGAAAGGTTAAAGGGCCAGTACTTGTGCCGTATTTCCGTGACTTGTCCCACCGACTCAACAGGACAGCCGCCAAATGCGGGGTCCCGTTGGTTTTCAGCGCTGGACAAGCTGGTTCGCATGTGCCATGTAGTAAATTACAGAAAGCACAAACTGCCCGTTTGCTGAACGAAGCACGCCAGCCCTTTTAATGTGCGCACTACAGGGGTTGTTTATAGCATCCCTCTATCATGTCGCAAATGCTGCGTCGGCCAGGCATCGTATGCAGGTATGGGTATTAACGTATGCAGGTATGGGCATTAACGGGATCTTGCCACTTAGCAGACCTCTGTATACGGATGCGAGTGCTTAGCTTTGTTTCACAGCACACGTGTTATGGGAAAGTAGATAGACAAGAAATGCAGATCCTTGAGGCTGACAGCTCCAAAAAACTGTCCCATAAGTATATTAGCACGACCTCTAATTTATTGACAATGAAAGAGTGCGGCTACCTGCGTCGAAACATATGTAATACACAATAGAGACGAGTGGCCTGACGCATGTACCACAATTCTAGTTCGTTCGTCTGCTACCGCGTGTCATGTAGGTGTAATTTCCGCGATTTAAATCAGTTTAAGACCAGCATCCAACCAGTTCTGTTCTCTTTTTCTCTGTGATTTATTTCTGTATATTCCGAAGCTATGAAACTGCTGCAGTTCTGGGAAAAGTTGGAGCAGCTCTTTCAAGGCAACGTCGAACTCTCCGATCGCGAGAAGGTTATTTCTTTGAAATCGGCTCTGACTGGTGACGCAGAAACCACTATAGCTGGACTACTAGCAACGGCGAGCTGCTACATCGATGCTCGAGAAATACTACTGAAACGTTTCGCCAAGTGAGATTTAATATTTCAAAGCCACATTATTCAACTGATGGATCTACAGCCTGTCGCATCCACCAAACTCTGTGCTCTACGAAAGCAGAATGACACGGTATAGTGTGAGATCTGCGTCCTCAAGACCCTAGGAATGTCGCAAGACGGATATTGTTGTAAAGCTGTACCCGACCTTGTTACGCTACCTTCTCATGACATGACGCTCAAACATGACAAAAACTTTCGTGAACCATGGAACAGACGATAATCAAGACGGCGTTAACGTTGGACAAAACACCTGTAGTATGACAACTCATTAGACGACAATGACGTCTCATACAATCGAGGTAGTCCCCGATGGCGGATCGCACGCACAGCGACCGACGCAAGAGCGTTTCTTTTTCCTCTTCTTCAATACAATGGCCCCCGGGAGAGAAGTTGAGCCATCCTGGCGACTTACGGCGTAGGTAGGATCAGGGGGTCAGAGTATGGCTTAAGTCGGCTGACATGAACCGTATCACGCCCGCGTTGTCTAAGGTCGTGTGATGGCATCACAGGCTCGACAACGTAGTTGACAGTGGTGGTAGGGTCTATTGACGCGGTAGGGGCCATCATAGAGCGCAAGAAGTTTGGTTGAAATACCAGGGCTGTGAGGTGGGATCCACATCAAAACAAGGGAACCAGTCGGAAAATGTGGTGTAGGCACGTTACTGTCATGCCGCAGCTTTTGGCGACCTTGAGCGACGGTCGTAAGGGTACGAGCGAGCTGCCTACAGTCCTCTGTGTGTTTGGCGGCTTCAGACACTGGCGTGCATTCAGAAGCGTCGGGTCGGTATGGGAGCAGGGTGTCCATTGTACACGAGGGCTCGCGGCCATATATCAGAAAGAATGGCGAAAAGCCATTGGTAGCTTGTGTGGCCGTATTATAGGCATACGTTACGAACGGCAAAGTTGTATCACAATTAATGTGGTCCGAGGCGACGTACATAGTCAACATGTCACCGAGTGTGCTGTTGAGCCTCTCCGTCAAGCCGTTCTTTCGCGGGTGGTAGGCGGTAGACTTGCGGTGAATTCTGCACGCAGCGAGAAGGGCTTGTATTACTTCGGACAGGAACACACGCCCCCGGTCGCTGAGCAGTTCGCGTGGTGCTCCATGTCGAAGAACAAAGTTCCGCAAGATGGAGAACGCAACTTAGCGCGCAGAGGCCGCCGGGAGTGCGGCAGTCTCGACTTAACGCGTCAAGTGGTCGACACCTACAATTATCTATCGGTTACTAGAGGAACTGCAGGGAACTGGCCCGTATAGGTCTATGCCGACGCGATCCAAGGACCTTGCCGGGCGGGGTAGCGGCTGTAACTCGCCAGGAGGGCGCTGTTGAATTTTATGCTGTTGGCACGCCGTGCAAGCGCATACGTACTGGCGCACGAAGTGTTACATAGAAACACTTCTATGTAAGGACCGTGCCAGTAGAAACGCTGCCTCAGCCGAGTATACGTTTTCAGAACGCCGGCGTCACCATTATGAGGAGCAGCATGGAAATAAGCGCATTGTCAGTACACACGTGTCGTGGTATCACAAGCAGCCATTTGCGACCGTCAGGAAAATAATTTCTGCGGTGAAGGATGTTGTCGCGGACAGCAAAGTGAGCGGCTTGGCGATGAAGTGTTCGAGCAGAGGGTGTGACGGATGGATCGTGGAAGAAATTCAGCATAGATGAAAGCAGGGGATCCTTACGCTGCTCGTCCGGCATATCAGCGACGTTGATTGTCGACATGGATGCGAAGGGCGTTGACACTGAAGCCACATCGCAAGGTATCGGCGATTGGGCAAGCGCATCGGCGTCAGAGTGCTTACTGCCCGATCTGTAGACAACGCGGATGTCATATTCTTCTAAGCGAAGTGCCCAGCGGCCGAGGCGACCTGACGGTTCTTTCAACGAGGACAGCCAGCAAAGGACGTGGTGGTCGGTAACAATCTCAAAAGGGCGACCATATAGCCGTGGACAAAATTTTTGACGAGAGCCCAAATAATGGCCAAGCACTTCTTTTCTGTCAAAGAGTAGATGGCTTCTGGCGTCTTTAAAGTGCGGGTCGCATATGCGACGACGTACTCGTCGTAGGCGTCTTTCCGTTGCGCTAGGACTGCACCAAGTCCGATGCCGCTGGCGTCCGTGTGTAGCTCTGTGGGCGCTGTGGGATCGTAGTGTCGAAGAATCGGCGGCGAAATAAGTAGGCGACGTAGTTAGTTGCTTGAAGACTTCGTCACACGCAGTTGTCCACGCGGAGATGCCGCTGCTAGCAGTAAGCAAATTGGTCAGTGGTGCGATGATAGTTACAAAATTGTGCAGAAAACGCCGAAAGTAAGAGCAGAGCCCTATAAAGCTGCGGAGTGCCTTAAGAGTAGTGGGCATCGGAAACTGTGCGACCGCGCGAAGCTTGGCTGGGTCAGGAAGCACACCGTCCTTCGAAACAACGTCTTCCAATATTGTTAACTTGCGGGCAGCAAAACGGCACTTTTTGATGTTCATTTGGAGGCTGTTAGAGGTGAGGCAGGTCAGTATCTCACGCAAGTGAACGAGGTGCGTCGGGAAATCGGGCGAAAACGCGACGATATCATCAAGGTAGCACATACATGTTTTGCACTTGTAGTTACGAAGGATGGTGTCCGTAATACGCACGAAAGTAGCGGACGCGTTGCAGAGTCCGAATAGCATTTCGGTAAACTCGTACAAGTCGTCGGGCGTGACGAAAGCTGTCTTCGCACAGTCTTCTTCAGCCATCGGCACTTGCCAATAGCCCGAGCGAAGGTCCAAAGATGAGAAGTACTCCGCACCTTGTAGGGAGTCGTGGGCGTCATCTATCCGAGGCAGCTGATAGACATCTTTACGAGGTATCTGATTGAGCCGACGGTAATCCACACAGAACCGTATTGAGCCGTCCTTCTTGCGTACTAATACTACAGGAGACGCCCAAGGACTGTGGGAAGGGCGAATGACGCCACGGTTCAGCATTTCGTCGACTTGCTTGGTAATTATATGTCGCTCGGTTGCCGACACTCGGTGTGGTCACTGGCGTAATGGTGGATGGGAACCAGTGTGGACGCTGTGAGTGACAGTCGCCGTACGTCCCAGGGATGGTTGGTCGCAACCGAAAGACAAGCGAAAATTTTGAAGAAGCACGAGGTTTTGCTGGCGGTACGGAGGTGAAAGATCGGCGCCCAAGGCATATTCAAGAATGCCTGATGACGACGACGGCGACAAGGATGATGATGAGGATGATGCACACAGCAAGGGAGAAGTGAGGGCGTCGAGCTCATAACAGGCCGTGTCGTCGGAAGTATCGATGTGAAGGGGGTCAAGCGGCTGAACACGACCGAGTGATTCTCCGCGCATTAAGGTCACAGGAGATTGAAACGGGTTACACACAAGCATAGCGGATAATCCAGATACAGTGTTGAGGACAGCAAACGGGAGAGGTAGAGCCGTGCGACGTAGAAAAATTGGCGACGGTGTAAAAAGCACCGTAGGGTCTGGCGCGGCGGAGCAAAATACGGGCACAAGAACCGTCATTTCGGGTGGTATGTCCGTATCGGAGAAGGGTCAGGCAGCGGGTCATCGGAAAGCGGGAAAAGCGCCACTTCGGCTCGAGCACAGTCAATGATGGCACGATGGTGAGACAAAAAGTGCCAGCCGAGGATGATGTCATGTAAACATGAAGGCAGCACGAAAAATTCAACAACATAAACAATGCCGGCAATGACCACCCTTGCGGTACATTGAGCAAGCGATGCTACATGCTGCGCACTCGCAGTGCGCACTAGCAAACCGGACAACGGTGCGGAGATCTTGTGGAGCTTACGACAAAGCTTTTTGTCCAAGACAGAAACTGCAGCCACAGTATCAATAAGCGCAATTGTGGCGGCTCCTTCGACCAAAACGCCAAGTAAATTGCGTGGCGACTGTGCAGGCATGGTAGAAGTCGCGAAGCGGGCAGTTCGTGCCTGCAGAACAGCAGCAACTAGTTTCCCTCGGTAGGCGACTGGCGACGACGCGGTGACGGAGAACAATGGTTGCCGAATAGGCGTCGAGGAGAAGGCGAATACTCTGTGCTAGGATGCTTGAAATGCCCGGTGGCATCGTGGGAATAGCCATACGCAGGCTTTGCAACAGCAGGGTTAGCATGTGGTATGCGACGATGGCAGAAGCGCTCGACATGGCCAGCGAAACCGGAAGCGAAACATATGGGTCGGTTGTCGCGTGTGCGCCAAGGGTTTTGAACTTGGTTTCGAGGCGGAATACAAGGCGACACGGGAGTTGACACTGGTTGAGGTCGCACTGTCGCAGGAAACGCGAATCGCCGCGGCGCAGGTCGCGCTGCGACTTCGGCATAGGTCAGAGGTGCAGCCACGGGAAGACAGGGTGGATCCAAAGGTAGCGATTCGGCAAGTTCCTCACGAATGGCTCGCCTAATGGCGCAGCCAGAGAAGTGTCAGGCTGTAGAGGTCGATCACTGAGAAGCAGCATAAACAGTTGTCGCGCCACCTCCTCACGAATAGAATCCTTCATCTGAACGGAGAGTGAGGACTCGGAGGTGGAGTTGAAGGGAAGCGTGATGCCCGAGAGAGAGAGTGGCCAGGTGCAACAGCGCAAGGACCGTTTGTCGACGCAGCTCATCGAAGCTCTGGCAAAGAGTGACGAAAGCAGCGACAGATGAAGGGTTTCGCGCTTGAAGCACTTGAAATGCGTCGTCCTCGATGCCCTTGAGGATGTGTTTCATCTTGTCCTCTTCACTCATGGTGGAATCGACGTGGGCACAAATATCTACGACATCCTCTATGTAGCTGGTGTAAGTCTCGCCGGGTTGTTGAGTTCGCTGGCGTCGACGCTGTTGAGCACGGAGCTTTCGCAAGGCTGGGCGGCCGAAGACTTCCGCGAATGCTGTCTTAAAAGCGGACCAGGTTTGGAGTTCCCACTCATGATTGTGGAACCAGAGGTTCGCAAAGGCAGCAAGGTAGAAGATAACGCTATGTAACTTGGGTGGGTCGTCCCAGTTGTTGTTATCACTGACGCGCTCATAGGTAGAGAGCCAATCTTCCACGTCAGTCTCACCGGCTCCGCTAAAGACAGGAGGGACCCGCTGCCGTTGGACGGCGCCGCAAATGATGGGAGCGGTGGAAGCTGCCGGCTGATTGTCGGTAGCCTCGACGATGGTAGCGGCTGAAGCAGTCGGCAACGTTCGGATGCGAATTTCCAGGGTGAAGGGCTGCGAAATTGCAGCACCTCCACGAAATGTAGAATGGCGATTTATTAGATGACAGTGGCGTCTCATACAATCGAGGTAGTCCATGAACGCTGATCGCGCCCACAGCGACCGACGCAAGAGCACTTCTCGTCCTCTTCTTCACTACACACCGAACAAGAAAAGGCAAGTCCACTCTCTTTGCTGCAATTGATGGTGACGGAAGTCGAGTCCCTGGAACGCACTGTCTCTCACATCTGCGTCAAAGAAAAGCTGTGTAAGGATAAGTCGGCTGGAATTCCACCGATACCGAGTGTAATGACACACGTGATCACGTCTATCCGAACACCGTTACAACGACAACGTGATACAGCAGATGTTCTGACATTTACTAACTCGAGTAGCAACAGTACACCACGCTTCCTCTTGAAATGACTGGCCCACATTACAGAACTGTGCTGCTCTAATATCTGAGTAGACAAAAATGGGAGCCTACTGAAACCAGGGAGGCTATGCTCCCGCTGCACGCTAAAGCACCACATGTCGAGGAACTGTCGGCGAAGGGTACCTGCGGTACATGCAATAAAAGACACGCACAGACAGCCAGAACAGCATTCTAAAGTCATTGCAGAGCCCAGTACAACTTAAAGCAACTTGAACTGTAGCTTCAAACATCTTATATACTTGCAGGGGACTGTGGCATGGGCTGCAGGAACGAGAAATCGGACACTTGTGCGGATAATTTTGACGGAGGCAGCCAACACACCTCCGAACAGGAATTTGCGAAGAAGCTTAACTGCAAGTTTCTAGGGTGTTAATGCCACGCCGTTGGATTTGTTGGAGGACACAGCGCCGAAACGACAATGGGTCGAGTCCTAACCAAAGTGTGCTCCGTTCACACATCAAATTCTGTGATCGTTGAAGCACTAGTTAAGACGCGGATATCTGACCAGTAGCTACCTCGCCTGTACAAGGTTGTACAAGAGTTAGAACGCAGAGAATACCAGTTCACCGAAGTAAAGGGCTCGAAAGCTGCGCAATAGGTCGATGTTCTTATAGGAGCGACTGCCACTCGTCCTTCCTATCCTGTAACGTGCAGAAGACGGAGCAAGGACTTACAGCTTTCGAAATGAAGCTTACACGCAGACTACGTGTATGAAAGAGAAGCTATATGCGCAACCGCCAATGATTGCTCTGAGGTCTTAGTGCTTAAGACATCGCTTACCGACATCAGTCACGTGCCTTACGTTCTAAAAATACCAAGGGGAGCTGGAAACGCTTGCTATAAGGGAAACGGAGCAAACGACTTCTGGAGATCCGGTCTTGAAGCCCTTCAAGAAGAGAAACACTGTCGAAGACAGAACCCACAATTCTTTCCGACCTCAACAAATGGCAGACAGACGTCTGCATCAGCTGATTCGGAAGATTCTTCCGAATCCGCAGCTTCTAAGAGGCTATGCGTTTGACATTTGAAAATACATCAACGATGGTGCGGCTGAGCTTGCCACTGACGGCTACAGAGGGGCTACTACTGGCCCATTTTACTACATGCCGCACCCGGCAGTCATTCGCGAGTATCGTACAACTTCGAGTGGGTTTCGACACATTGTTTCACTTCAAGGGCGCACTGTCTCTCAACGACAGTTTGTTTTCCTTCCAGAATCTTAACGCTGAGATCATTGGTCTTCTTCTACGGTTCAGGAAGCGTCACATCGCATTGATTACAGATATTGAAAAGGCATTCTTACAGATCGCCATCGACAAAATAAAAAGCGATCGAGATCACTTGCCATAATTGTGGCTCGAGAACTTACCGCCCCAAGAACAGCCCTTATCTAGGATTAGCACATGACGCATGACTAGAGTGCAATTCGGAACGACGTGTAGTCCTTTTCGTTTATCGGCCACTATTCAGCATCATCTTGTAAAGATGGCTCCGAGCTACCTGGACATCGTCAAACCGCTCAGGAATTCTATTTATGTAGATGAAATTTTGACCAGCACCGAAACTCGCGAGGGAGCGTCTAAATCGGACTCTGAAGCACCCGAAATCTTCGAAAAGGCTTCCATGAACGTGGTCATCTAACAAACAAAAGATATTCGGGGCTAATTCAGTGCAGCTACTCAAATTACCGTTTCGGCAATTCACCGGAGTGCTTAAAGGTCTTGGATTAGAGTGACACCTAGTCGCCGACACGTGTTTGTTCCCTTCAGGAACGCCACCGACTTTGACCATCAAAGGCCGAGCGCTAAATAATTCATGCTTTAAACGACATCACGCATCTACAACCCACTGGGGACTTCCGAAACTATTCATCATTAGGATGAATATATCCCTCCAAAGGCTCTGGAAATGCACATCGATTGGGAAGAACAACTACCAGAAGAAATTCCTAATGAATGATGCAAATGGTGTGAAGAAATTCGGGAACGTTGTGAGGTTGAAATTGTTTGATTTTATTTTAAGGGCATCATTGCGCCAGACTTGAGATGCGTACTTCGCTTCTTCGCTGACAGCTCAAATGAATTAATTAAATCATGGGGTTCTACGCGCCAAAACCACGATCTGATTATGAGGCACGCCGTAGTGGGGGGCTCCGGAATAATTTCGACCACCTGGGGTTCCTTAACGTGACCTAAATATAAGTATATAATAATAATAATAACTTTAGTTCCATCCACTTGGTGGAGGAGGCGGCAAGTAAAAGCTGCTCCAGTAGAGACAGCTTTACGAGGCCCGCAGCGCCCTTTGCGGAGGCCGCATTTCGCCCCCATCACCGCATTTCGCCCCCATCGAAATGTGGCCGCCGTGGCCGGGATTCGATCCCGCGACCTCGTACTCTGCAGCCCAACACCATAGCCACTGAGCAACCATGGCGGGTAAAAAACAAAAACAAAAACAAAAACAGAAAAACATCTGACGGTGATGTCTGCTAGCTTGTTACCACTCACACCAAAAGAACGACGCACTGCAGCCTCCTTTTGCGTAAATCTCGAGTCGCTTCCATGAAAGACATCAGCCTTGCTATCAAACTTCAAGTTTGCTTTGTGACGGAAGGCATATATCCTTACGTCCCTAGAGAATTAGCGAAAAGTATAGGAGTATATTGCTGAACTGATTCGTTGATTGCACTCTATTGGCTGATCGCAGAACCGAGTAGGTGGAAAGAGTTCGTTCGGAATCAAGTTACAGAAATGAAAATCAGAACCAATGTCCATTTGGGGAGACACTGCCCCAGAAAGGATATCCCTACCGGCAAGCGTACACGAGGACTTTCTGTTACATGATTGATAACTTTGTTGGTCAGGACCGATTTGCATACAGCAGAATAAAGAGTCATGGCCACGGCAAAAGCTTTTACATCTGACGTTTTCACAATGGGCGTCGAAGAGTGCGTAGTTGAAGTACTTCATCGTGGTGCATCACTCTCACAACTTATTTTGGACATGCGAAACTGCAGCTCCATAGCACGTTTGCATTAGTTAACAGTATTGATTAGGCGATACGTTGGCAAGATAACGCGTCAACTGAACAATTCCGGAGCTCCCACAGCGGGAGAGGAGGTACCCAGTGAACTTTACTGAATGAAGAGCGTACAGGAAACGGCTTTCTTCAGGTAAATCGGACATGTGTGCAAAGGAACCCACACCTTGAAGTATTCGTCACTGCGAGACGTTACTGGTTTTTTTTTCATGACCATGGTGTTCGTCGCGTCACAGGTCGTCTCGAATTTAGCAAGAAGCCTCTTAGAAATATTATCCCAATTTACTTTCGAAAGACAACATTTACTTCAAGATGCTTGTTCTACAGAGTCATCGTCAGCTTCTTCACGTTGCAGTACGTGACACGCTTGTGCAACTGAAGGATATATTTTCGGTTATACAAGGTCACCAGGTGGCGAAGAAAGTCAATTTGCCAGCGCTACAACGCAAAACATACCCACGAAGTGTAAGTGCCTTGGGCAGTGGAGAGAGTTGCTGCATCTGAACCATTTCAAGTGGCTCAACCGGATTTCACTGGTTTACTGTACGGGACGTACAGTAAACCAACGGGACAACTGTGAAAAAGTCTACGTCGCAGTCACGAAGCACGTGAAAATGTTCACACGCGCCGTAACGAGGGCAGTACATATTGAGCTAGTGGTGGACATGACAACAACTTGGTTCTTGAATTCATTCCGGCGCTGTATATTGTGACGAGGCCTGCCTTAAGTACAGCTTATTCGGACAAACCACTGGCCTTCAAGAGGAGCAAGAAAGAACTCGGCCAACTTTGGAAAGCGATGCGAAACGAAGAAATCATTGACTCTTTCTCAAACCATCACGTCTACTCGATGTTGATCGCTGACCGTGCACCGTGGTGGGGTGGATTTTATGAGCGGCTGATCAGATCCGTGAAACTCGCACTGAAGACAAGCGTAACAGCGAAATGTCTCAGCGCAAGCGAATTTCAAGCTATACTCACAGAAGTAGAGGCCATTGCCGATTCTAGACTGACAAGCTGCGTCTGCAACGATTGCAAGGATACACAGCCCCTCCCTCTGACACCTTTTTGTTGGAAAACGCATGACGTCTTTGCCAAATACAGGCATCGAAAACTTGCTGACAAAGGCGTCACAGCTGCTCCCATTATGGACACATCGAGCAGCGGTGTGACTAACGTGTTGGGAACGTTGGTCCAAAGAGTACCTGCCTGAAATAAAAGCTTCCTACAACACCACACAGGCCGCTTCACACAGGTTTAATGCCTTGTTTTCCTACACGACACTTCCAAGCCCCGACCAGCTAGCCAGATAGTCCTTGTTCAAGAATTGTATGTAGGACAAGACAGAATAACAAGATCATGTCATGTGAAACTAAGCGGACGGACCAATATCAAGAGAGCAATGCAATACTTGTACCCGCTAGGGTCTGCACTCCGCTAACATGGCACTTGGGGCAGGTTGCTGAAATTTTTAAGAAGACACAAGGAACGCGTTGCACCATTTTGGAGCAAGCCGGCCACTGGCCGAGTCGGACGCTTCAGAGTTTGATTGAACGTTGTTCTTCACGCACGTTTCTTCATTTCTTCACGTTCTTCATTTCTTTTGAATACGCGATCATCGTTTCGCAAAGCCTTGCAGGAGCTGTTCGAAAATACTTTCGTTATACAGCTATAAGAACTGCGTAATGCGTGAGAACATGCGGTTGCCCTTCGCAATGACTCAATATTGCTGCGAATTCTTCCATGTCTTAATATTATTCCTAGCTACTTAATCATAACAGAGATTAATCAGTGGTGGTGACAGTAGTGATAAACGTGACAGCGAGTGGTGGCGCTCACCCCCAATTTAACATAGAGATTGTGCAAATAGCAACGGCTTTCTAAAACGTTTTGAAGGGTGATCTGGGGCGCAGCATTGTCTCCGAGCATTGAAGACGGGTGAATATTTAGGATACAAAGTATTTCTTGTTTAATTGTTAAAGCTTCAGGTATATCAAAACTGAGTTACTCTCCGAGAGTATTCGTATTTCGGAGACGCATGTTTTTCTTCATTCGTTAGTGACATGTTTTGAATGAGGTGAGTCCAATGCATAGGCGCGAGTCTGTTTGAGGGATTTTTATGTAGCCTGTCTCGTGTATGAATGCGCTTTAGCATCGATTACCAATCTGTCCTGTCCTTTCGAAATATATCCCTTGTGACCTGGTCGCATGAAAGTTGAAGCGTGAAAAGTTTACTTTAGTAAAGCTTCCCTGGGCTGTTGTAGCCAAGCTTGGTCGTAGTTATACAGATATCGGCCTCTCCATTCCCCTTTATTTAGGTGTGCTGAGGACCAAACAGATCTAATAATTTTACCCTGATTTTCTCAGGAAATCTGTATGCTATATAACACGGATTTTGACGCACCTAATCTCCGTGACAACTGCAACCCATGTGGTAGAATTGTGCTTAAAAAGACAAGCAGTTTGTCGACATTACGCCAGGATATTTCCGTGGTGCGTTGACGAATTATCCGGAGTTTGGAAGCATGGAGAGTAAACAGCATTGCCACTCACTTTAGATCAGTTGAACTGGCCCTGTAGTTTACAGAAGAACACGAAAAAGGACTGCAGTTTCCCCTTCCTGATTGTGCTGTTGAATTCCCCGCGTTCATCGTACAAGAAAGAAGAGGACGAGCATCGGGATAGGGAGCGCATGAGCGTGTTCGAAGGAACAGGTTGCGATCTTGGACGTTCTGGGCTGAGGTGGACGCTAATAAACGCCTCTCTGAGTCTCGAGTTTTTGTCGGCTGTTCCGTGTGCCATGTACTCTAACATTTGGTGCCGAAGAACCCGGGAGGCGACAGCCTGGAGCTACCGCCAAGGTTCTTCGCTGGTGGCTACCGACTGGAACCACTGCAACGTACTCTAACAGTGCTATTGAGAAGACATGGTGGCATTCTTCCCAACGTCGTTACATAAGTGGTTACGCAAGTTTCGGTGTTCGGACCCCTTTCGTTTTTAATCTACATTAATGCAATTCCTTGTACCTCACGTCATGGATATGGCTGTTTGCACATGAGTGTGTTGTCTATACAAAAATAATAGTGTGTGCGATGTGAATAAACTGCAGGATGACTTGGAAATAATTTACAGATTGTTTACACTACGGACTATGTGTCTGAACAGCAAAAGGTGTGTGAACGTCTATTTTACTAAAAACAAAGAGCCAGTTCTAAGGTATCGTCATTAATTATGAACTAGTAAGAAAAACTAAAATGTACAAATACGTGGGATTGCAATTTTCTTCCAATTGTATATGGAGCGTACATCTGGTTTGAAAGGTTGCAAAAGCTGGCAGGGCTCAAGGCTTCATTCAGGGGCACTTCAAAAAAAAAAAGTCAAAGTTTGCTTAAAAATGTGTATTTAATATGCGTTTGGCCGATCTCGGAATACGCTGGTCCTCTTTGGAATCCGTCGGAGGTCACTTTGATTGACCATTTAGAAAACATGCAAAACCGTGCCGCTAGATTTGTCTTGAAGCAATATTTCCGAGGGGAGAGCGTCGCTGCAACGAAGCATGAGGCTGACTGGGGGACTCTTTCCTTGCGACGACGGAAATTGATATTAAAATTATTTTGCCCATGTGCATAACGGCAAATCTGCAATTGACAAATGGCATATTGACAATTGACTTTATAAAAGCACATTACGTCTCAAAGCTTTACAACCTTGTGCTTTAAAAATTAAACTATAGCATTCTCGGACAAATCTGTTCACGAATCATTTTTGTGATGAGTTTTACTGGAGGGGAGATGTAGTGAAATGGTTTGTCTGAAGGGCGAGATTGGGCTGTAAAAATGAAGACGTGCTTTTTGAAATGTTGTAACACCCTTGTTATAACGCCTCCTGACGTAAAAGGTTACTTAAGCATGGATATACGTACTGTGGCATTCCCGACCACTGACCACAGAAAGCAGACAGCCCAGTCCTGCATCCGTTGCGTTTCGTCTTTGTTGGTACGACATCTTTTCTACTGTTCAGCGCACAAACTTCCAAAGCAACCGACTGCAGAGGACACGCAAGCCAGCGCTAAAGTTTGCCTCCTCTGCTGTCGAAGTGTTTCGGAAGTTTCTGCTCTAAACACTATAGAAAAGGAACCCCTTCAAGTCCCTACGCACGGTGATGAGGCAGAGTGAAGTGCAAGAAAGAAGCAAAAGGAATAATGGTAGCCTGCAAACTAGTTTCAGTGGACTACTCACCACAGCCAAATATACTGATCTTAGCCTAGTTATCTTCACCAAACAGTACTAGAACAACGTGTCTGGCTGCAAGCCTGCTATATATTCGATGTTCGCGTGCTACCAAATAGCGTTTTGATGCAGTCATGGGAAGAATAACTGCCAAATAGCGCATTTGTGTATTGTTATACAGTCTATGCCGTAGACATCCGTATAAGCTTTATAAAAAAATTACCGATTACTAATATGATGGTGGGCGTGATGCCCATTGTTCTTTTATTTTAATTGATGCATATAAAAGTGGGTTTGCTTGCGAGTTCCTCAAAGCCTCAGCCTTTTCTGTGGGCCATGCTCACGCTAAAACTAAGTTCAACCACGTCCAAGTGCTTCTCATGACATCCAAAGTAATGTTTGCTACGCTTGTATGAATTGCTGAATGTTGCAAATATTGATGATGCACTGATTCAATGAAAATAATACGCTCGTAAGTGCCTTAGGGTGCACTTGATTCACTCAAAATAAATACCCGCATATCGTCATTCTGAGACAAGGTATTCTTACGTATTGCCCACAGTCGACCGTATCCCCTCCTGTCGGGCTCTCGCGGCTTGTTCTGCTGCCCTCCGTCCTATAAAAAAAGCAAAAACATATATAATGGCACGGAATACAAAGATGTGCTCGTTAGTGATCTGTCATAGCCAAGAAAAAGAGATAAAAATTCAAGAGCCATTCCACTCTGTGAAGATGGATGACCAGCGAAGCTGTTTAGCACACGACACAGAGGTGACACACTATTTTGAACAAAGGTACGAACATAATTATTTTCCTGATCGGTGGTCATCGTGATGATAGGTGCGCACACACATTCTCGTATCGCCTATGTTATTAAATGCATCTGTCAGGTAAGACAATGAATGGCTCCTATGACAAGGTGGAGGAGGAATAAACTTTACTGGAAACCAGCAATTTGAATGGCCCCCACAGAAAAAAAATAATATTTACGTGGTCTTCCCATTTCGACGACCGGAGAGAAGTGAAATTCTCCGTTAGAATGATGAGCAGCGACAGAGCCAGCTGTGGAAGAAGGCGACGACGCTGGACTCATTGCTGGTGATGATAGTTTTTGTTGACGGACACAAAAAAATGCGCGGAACTCTAGCCATAAATAGCTTCCCTGTAAAAAAAAAAACGCGATAACGAGGCAAGAAGACGACATGAAGGAAGCGTTGACTAAAAACTGTCGTGTTCATTGCCATGCAGGCATTTGTAAGCTGTCGCAGCTATCATGCACCAAACCTGAAAAATATACAAATAATCCTACGCGAATAAGAACAAGGATATGTTGCTCGAAGTCCAGATGAGAAACTGGTAGTGTTTCGTACGCGCCAGCGTAGATTCAAATCGACGAAATTATGCTTATCGCCGCGAGGGAAGCAAGCGCCGGAGGAGGAAGGAGCCTGGAGGTGGGAAAGAGAATCGGCGTTTTCGCGCCCTTTCCGGTTGTGCTTCGACGCCGCCGTCTCGCTGTGCATGTTCGCGGCGTCTCTCCTTTGTAGGAGCACCAACATGCGCTTTCCCTGTGGCACACCAGGCGTTACACCGCCGAGATCAATGCAGTGTCCGCGACCACACTTGCACGCTTTGCGTTTGTGCTTCGACGCTGCGGTGCTTGCTCACTGTGCATGTTCGTGGTGTCCATACGCTTGCGCGTAACTCGCGCTCACAAAGTCACTGTAACTTTTATTCCCTGGGACCAACTAGTTAATTAAAAGTATTTATTTATAGCACATGGATTGTTCCTTCAAATGTCAAGGGGTCAATCAGGCAGTATAGTAGATAGCCGTAAGAGACGTCAAAATGTTTTCAGCAATGTATACATCGCGTATGCATTTTTGCGACGAAGAGAACAAAAAATCTAACGAAATAATAAAAACATCATGCGACTATGCACCCACGCACTCGGAAAGCAGCACCATCAGACAGTGTGGGACAACAAACTGTTTTTATCAGGCTCACCATTCAGGGCCGCGCGCATCCTTGACGTGATAGGAAATAACCAGCGCAATATGCTGACGCGTCGTGCAAAGAACGCGCGCGCTGTTACGAGCGGCACGTGGCCAAGTAGCAAATCAACCGACGCACACAGAGGGAGAAAGACAAAAATGTCAGCAGTTTCACCCTAAAGCGAAGCATCAATTGCGATAGCAAATTAGTAGAGAACTGTACGGAGTAAGGATAGTAGCTTTAACAGCTGTATAAACTTGGACATGAAGCAGCACCAGCAACACACAGAACTGTTGTCGACGCCGTCGGCGTTTTGCCCGCCTTCGTAGCGAACGCGCGCCGCGTTGGTGACTATTTCTGGTGCCTCTGGGGGCGGCTCGGAGGTTTTCGACGAGATCATAACGGGACACTCGTCGAGCAGCGTCGGAAGTCTTTACCACCTTCTCGCCTCGCAAGGTTTTTATATAAACACTAATTTGGTGCCGCAGCTAAACTTCGCCTTTCCTGCCTCCCTCCCGTCCCCCACAGCCTTTCACGCGACGGAAGAAGTGGCGTTTGCTCTCCGCCGTGCGTTCGCTCCCCTTGAAAGCGGGCGTCCCTCGCGCACTTTCACTGCCACATACAGCATACGGTGTGTGGCGACGATTTCCGTTGGACTCTATACCGTTGGACTCTATACGGAACCTCACGGAGACGGCGACGGCGGCTATCACGCCGACGGCAGAAATGCGCCTGAAGTGTCCACATAGTTGCTATCGCAATAACATTTATTAGTCCCAAAGGAACTAAGGCCCCAGTACGGACCTCCCGGTAGGCTCATGTCTCCTGGCCCAGCGTGTTCTTGACATGCTGCACCAGATGCGGCCACCATAGTTTTTCACGCTTTCGGTCGGGGGAGGAGGGAGGGGGGAGGGGAGGGCGTGTGGTCTACTACTCCCAGATTCTACTAAGCTGGTTGTGTGGTAGTTTAGAAAGTATGGTCTTTCCGAAGCTGGTGTTGGCCGGGCACGCCCACAATGTGTGTTTATGTCATGAATAGGCCCCGCACTGTTTGCAAGTCGGAGAGCCTGGTTCCCTATTAATATGATCCGTAGAGTGTGGTGTGAGTGATGTGTGTGATTGGTGCTTTTCGTATGATTGTGGCGTCCCCTCTCGAATGCATGTAGCATTGTGTGTTGAGAAGTGTTGACATTTCCCTGCAAGACTTCAATTATGTAGCCGCTCGTTCTGCTGCGTCTTCCGCTCTTTTATGAGGCTGTAAGGGCCTTCGACAGGCCAAAGAATAGGAGGTCCAGGATTTTCAGCGCGGAAGAGCTAGCGTGTTCTTAAATTTCCTCGCAATCCTTGATGGCCTGGAACCCATTGTATAGAGCGTTCTTTTTTTAGGGCGCCGCCAGACGGCGATTGCCGTGCCGTCTACGGTAAGTGGGATCGCATTGCAGGGTGCACGGCGAACGCACTGTTGGCGACGAGTGGCAAGTGTTTGCGTTTTCTTGAGACGACTGTTCTTGCGATTGGGAAACTTTTTAGTGTGTCGTTACTAAGTTTGAACCTTTTATTTAGCCGCAATGTCGAACGCCAACAGGCCTAGAGGCGCTGCCGCAGCCCTGCCCACGATCAAGATAGGCGGCCTTGTCAAGTCTGAATATTGTCGATACGTAGCATACGTGCAAACTGCTATTATTGTATGTCTAGACTTGAACTCTATTAAAGTGTCACTCAGGTGACGACAATCAGGTATCTTCGTGTGTCGTGCTGCGTGCCGCACCGGCGTACTACATCCGAATACAGGTAACTGGCGAAGCTCCGAGGATACGAGTTTGGCTAGCTTTCGTGCTCCTGAAATTTTCGTGGTACGATTTGCTAAGCATTGTTTACCTGGCAACCGGGCAGCAAGCTTTGCAAAAACAATTAACTGCGAAATAACTCAACCAAAATGGCCTTTAACATGGTTTGAACGACCTGATGAATGTGTCCGCGAATATGCCCCGATGAACCAGACGCACGCGACGCGTTGAAAGAATATGCTCACTCTTAGGCCTCAAGTGGTGCCTTTGCCGACTCTAGAGAGCTGAAAAACAAACTACTCTTTGCTACAGCAACTACTTCATTTTCTTAAGTAACACACTGTGCGATGGGCGGCTCGGCCAGACAGTTTGCCGGTGAGGTTCGGAAGCAGGGGAGAGCCCATGTTAATTAACTATAGGGGCGACCGTTGCACGGTAGGCACGTACTGTTTTTATAATAAGTCCCCGGTCAGCTTTCACCAGAACGTTGGTTACAAAGAATGATAATCTTAGAACACATTTGAACCGAATGACTTTAATGTGCGTGCACGAAGAAATAGTTGATTTCACACGTTCGCACTTTAGTTGACTGACTCCAATAAGCACTCTTTGTTCATACCCCGTTTGATCATGGGTGCCGAATTCGTCGCCGTGCGCTCACTGGGAACAAAATCTTCGGAACATACACGTGACGAAGCTGATTGCGTCAAGTCCTTGCTGTCTATGGTGGCAATTCCAAGCGGACGCTTGTCATCAACCGCAGCGGCGGAGTCCACTGAGTCGACGCGGTTGAAGATGCAGTTCACATTCACTTGCGCACGTTATTTTTTGCAGCCGAATACAGCGCAGGCGCACATACAGGCACAAATGAAAAGTATGGAAGCACAGATCATCGCCAAACTGCAGGAATCATGGCCGGGACAGCACGCATAGCAGTAACCACACCGCCAGTGAGAGACCTCTTGGTCTGGCACTGGAATTGCAACGGCTTTACCGGCAAGAGAGCGGTGCTGCTGCAACACTTGCAGCAACGAACGAGGAAACCAGACGTAATAATGATACAAGAAACACACAGCGAAGAGACACCGAGACTCCCGGGCTACCGGTCGCACGACAGCCCGCCGAGCGAAAGGGACACGTCCAAGGGCAAGGGCAGAGGGGTCTGCACCTTCGTTAGGAAAGGGATCACCTTCATGGAACACGAACTGATCGACAGAAGCGCCATCGAACACTGCACGGTGGAAGTAATTACGGGCAAGAAGAGGAAGGAGAGCACTTTCCTGGTGAACGTCTACAGCAATCCGTCCCACGGACAACAGAAGTTCAAGGCACTACTTCACAAGGCGATAGAGTCGCGGGGAGCAATACGCTCCTAGTGTGCGGAGACTTTAACGCTCCGAACCAAGGCTGGGGCTACCAAGGAACGACGGTCAAGGGAAGAGCAGCTGATGCAAGATGCCACCGACGTGGGACTGAACCTAATCACGGATCCGGTCTTTCCCACCAGGATCGGTACATCGGTTACGAGAGACACCACTCCGGACCTTACCTTCGTCAAAACCGAAGGAAGAACGAGAGAAGCGGAATGGAGAAACATGGGACAAGAGCTGGGCAGCGATCACTACATCGTGGAGGTCGTCGTACCACTCGAAGGCCAAGGCAACACCGGCATAAGCAAGCATCGCATTACGGATTGGGACGCCTTTCGAACGGCACTACCCGCGGTGCAACTGGACATTATGGACATCGAACAATGGGCGGCTAACGTCGTTGAGACGACGGAAAGAGCCACCAAAGAGCTGGAAACGGACCAACGGACAGACAAGATGGACAGTCGGCTCGCCCACCTGATAGAAGCCAAGCAGTCCATAAAGGCGAGGTGGCAGAAGCAACGAACGAACCGAAGTCTAAGGAAGAAGATCGCCGAGCTCAACAGGCAGATCAAGGCTCACTGCAAGGTGCTATGCACCCAACAATGGAACGAGGCCTGCAATGAAGCCGACGGACAGTTACACAAGGGCAAGACGTGGAACATGCTGCGGCACCTCCTCGACGAAACAAAGACCAAGGGCCACCAACACAACAACCTGGCCAGGATCCTACACAAGGCAATCTGCGAACACGGAGAGGACGAGATCAAGCGGAACTTGGACGCCAAGTACCTACCGACCACCCCCACGGAAAGACACCCGGATTACCAAGGCAACGAGAACGAGACGCTAGATCGAGACATGGGAAGTCAGAGCTGCTCTGCAGGATCTCAATGGCAGGTCCGCCGCGGGTCCCGACCAAGTGACCAACAGAGCGCTCAAGAACCTCAACGAAGCGGCCATCGAAACGCTCACGAAATTCTAGAACAAGTGCTGGCAAGATGGAAGGCTACCCAAGCAATGGAAAGCAGCCAAGACGATCCTCATCCCCAAGCCTGGCAGACCACCAAACATAGAGAACCTCAGGACGATCTCGCTCACTTCGTGCGTGGGAAAGGTCCTCGAGGACGTTCTCATGAACAGGTGGCAGTGTTACCTGGAAGAAAAGGAGCTCTACCCGAATTCCATCATATGGTTTCGGAACAAGCTCGGGACGCAAGACGCCATGATCTTACTGAAGAACGAGATCATCGACGATATGACGGCCACCAAGGACAACAGAGCCATACTTGGGCTGGACCTGTAGAGCGCCTTCGATAAAGTGAGGCACTCGGCTATCCTGGCCCAAGTATCCAGGCTAAACATGGGCAGAAAGACATACGAGTGCATCAAAGACTTCCTGACGGAACGGACCACCGAAATCTGCGCGGGAGACCTGCAGCTCGAAGAGAGAAGCTGGGCAGCGTCGGAACCCCGCAGGGCTCGATGATCTCCCCGTTACTCTTCAACCTCGTGATGATCGGGGTGGGCAACCGGCTAGAAATAGTAACGGGAGTCCGGCACACCATCTACGCCGATGACGTTAAGCTATGGGTACCGGGAGGAAGCGACGGACACATCGAGACAACGCTGCAAGAAGCGGTCAACGCCATCGAGGAGCAGCTGGACGGGTCTGGACTCGTCTGCTCTCCGGCCAAGTCAGAGCTGCTGGTGATTCCACCGAAAGGAGCGGGCAGGAAAAGAAAGAATATGGAATTCAAGTACGAGCATCCCAAGATCACGAGCAAGACGGCGGGAGGACAAGTAATACCGGAAGTCGAGAAGATTCGAGTGCTCGGGATGCTCATCGAGCGAAATAGAGTCAACGGTGAAACCGTGAACAAGCTCACGGGCAAAGCGGCCGCGGCAATGAGACTCACCAAGAAGGTGTCCAACAGAAGAGCGGGGATGAAGGAGGTGAGCCTGACTAGGCTCGTTCAATCCTTTGCAGTTAGCCACATAACGTACGTCGCCGCCTTCCACAACTGGAGGCCGAGTGAACGTAACAAGATAGACGCCACCACACGCAAGGCGTATAAGGCGGCACTCGGTCTCCTCGGGAGCACGAGCACCGAAAAATTCATGGCGCTGGGAGTCCACAATACGCTGGACGAAATAGCCGAGACACATAGAATGGTGCAACTCGAACGTCTCTCTGAAACGAGACCCGGAAGACAGATACTGCGGGACCTTGGCCTCGAGCCGAGGGAAGGCAAGCAGCAGAACAACGTACCTATACCGGATAGCATCAATAGAAAGCTCAGGGTCTGCCCGATCCCGAAGAACGTCAACCCCAAGCACAACAAGGAGCGGAGGTTGGCGAGGGCCAGGGCTCTCGTGGACCTCCACGCCAGAGAAGAAGGCGCCGTCTACGTGGACGCGGCGGAGTATCGAGGCAGCAGCGACGCATACGCGGCTCTGGTCGTCGGAGCATCGACGGGTGCAACGAAGACCGCAGCGAGCGTCCGGACTCGAGAAGCGCACCAAGCGGAGGAGGTGGCTATCGCCTTGGCCGTCTCCGACCCCGGATGCACTACAGTGCTGTGTGACTCTAGAACAGCAGTGAAGAACTATGCCAAGGGTATGGTATGTAGTGAGGCCGCGCGCATACTGCGCAAGGTCGAAGACATCGGGCGCAAAAGTGCTGCTGTGATCAAGTGGTTTCCGGCCCACATGGGCAGTGACGTGTCGGAACGCGGGAACGCGAACCACAACGAGACGGCCAACGCGGCCGCGCGAGGACTAACCAACCGCGCGGCTGCAAACACGGCCGACTCGGAGTGTTGGTCGCGGTACAGTGCCAAGGACAAGATGACCACCTTCAACGAAATAGTGAAATGGTACAGACTGAACAGACAGACTATGCCCCCACCTCACCCGGGGCTTACCCGGAAGGAGGCAGTGTTATACAGACAATTGCAGACAGGGTCCCTGCTCACCCCGGTGCTAGCTAAGCACGTGTGTCCGAGTGTTACACGAGTGACGTGTGTAGACTGTGCGAAGGAGAGAGCTACCGCGGCTCACATCCTTTGGGACTGTGGTGTAAACCCGAGAGAAGCCAGTGAGAAGACGACGATCTCGCCGCAGCTAGAGGCTGCAACGAGAATCTACGATCAAGAGACACAACTCAAGGCCGTCCAGCAGGTCTCGGCAGCTCTAGGAAGGCAGCGACCTAGCGAAACCGAGGATAAGTGGGCGGCACCCCCGAGAAGGGGCGGCGGCCCTCTCGGGCCCACGGAAGTAGCGAGGGAGCAAGACCTCGAGGAGCATAACGCACGAGACTTGCGTAGTGGCCGCGTCGTGATGAAAGCTCGTCCTCCCTGCGTGGAGGGAGCCTAATAGACTCTGCAGGCATTCTCAATAAAGTTATTCTCTCTCTCTCTCTCTCGAATACAGCGCAGTGGTAGCCCGTTGCCTTTGAGTGATTTCACATCGGAGGAATCGTAGATAGAACAGGTTGGAATTGCAATAATTCGCAATGACACCACTACCGTTTCAAGCTGCCTCTGTTAGAAACGACGATCCGCACATATATCAGTGCGAGGAGAGGAGCGGTGCGGCACGCTGACTTGAAGTACTCCTCGCCGATAAAACGGTCTATACGTACGTAGTGGAGCTTTGTGCTTATGTGTAAAGGCATGTGATCATTTTTAATATTTCTGCAAGTGTCTTGACTGCCTCTTCGGATTGTAATCGTGTCAGATGTATGCGTCATTTCCGGTATGGCAAGTATTATCGCCGGAAATTCCACGTCTTCAGGCGTTGGGACTCTTAAGTGCCTTTTCACAAGCGTCGCGTCATGACCCACGACCACCGCTTTGCTGCCTTCGCTGTTATGATTGGCATCTGTATGCCACTCATAGAGTTTTTATCGTGTATGCTGCACTATATTTATTCTTTTTGATCGCCGTTTTCGATTCCTTTCCGGTGAATATTTTTTAGAAGGGGGTCTACGTTTATCCTGGGCAAATTATCCCATGGTGGTAACTTCGGCGGAATTGGGCGTAAGTTAGCAGTTCTGTATCCCAGTCTGTTCAGTGTTCGTCGACCTTAATGAGGTGATTGAAGTCTTCGTATTTGCGCTTGATTGTTGATGTCTATTCTGTCTTCTAGTGTGTTAAAGAGCGTGGTTGCTTAAATTTTATGGTTGGGTGAGAACTTCGGAATTCCCAGGGCAAGTCTAGCACACTTTCTAAATATGATACCTATCTTTTTGCGTTGTGTGTTGGTTGTCTTAGCGTATTGCAGAGAGAATCGAGACCAGGGGCGCTATAACGTAAAATGATTCCAAACTGTTTCGATTCTAATTTCTGTAATCAGCCTCCACGATTGGTCAAAACATTTTCGGGCCACTCCCAACTTCGCCTGTCTGTCACGCGACGTCACGAAAACCGCGATAGCTCTCCATCTGATATAATGTGTACACACTGATTATGCATGATTAAAGCACGCAAAAGGAAAATAATCATTCCTGATTCGACGCCTTTTCACCATTAGCCGTCTGCTATTGGTCCAATGTTTTGTGGCTACACCCACTTCGCCTGTCTGTCACGCGACCTCCCAAAACCGCGAAAACTCACCACGTCAAAGTGACGTGAACGCGAAAAAAATGCATTAATATGCCGAACAAAACTGAAAGTTTTTCTGAATAGCCACAGACTGCCCGTTCCGAAAGGAATAGAAGATGGCTGCCCGCCGATCGCTCAGACCTTGCTACTGGCACCTGCCGGTGAGCATGTATTTATTTGCGCATGATAAACAATTTTGCGTGGCAATAAAACGTCATCGAGCCCTTTCGGCACGCATACGACATCGCTCTGGCAACTATTTCTTGCTGAAGATCCGTTTTAGCGGCATTCTTATCCTTCAGTTGCACGCCGCCGCGATTTTCGACCAGCCACCGCAGGCTAAGTACGGCGAAGCGGACCAATAGGAGAAGCCGGCACACCCTCTTCATGCGGTTATCTATGGTAACTGTGCTGGCTCGGCCCTATCGAACCCCTCTCCACTAGAGCGTGCTCCTCGCCTCTTGTCAGCCAATTAGATAAGAAAAACCGCTTAGTGGTTTGGGTTGTTCAAATAACGCTGTGGGTCACCGCCCGATGCTTGCGTCGGTGGTTACGTAAATTTGACGTCAGGAGTTTGGAATCAAAAGTTTGGAATTATTTTACATTATAGCACCCCAGGTGCACCATTTTGAGTATTATGACTACACTTTTAGCACGCTAAAAGGGATATTTTAGCACACCTTTGTACACCTGTAAATAAAAATTATGCAGTAACCTTTACTAATGTTACATTTAATAAAGAGACATATGCTCACAATATTGTGTGCCCATAAATTAAAATATATATAGCAATCTCAATAAGTAACCTTTAGTACAGCTACCCCTCTCCTCCTGTAACTTAGAGGTTACCGTAGCCTTTTTTAGGTTGGAATCTTTTTCATAGGTAACAGTATTGCCCGTTCTCTACCATGCGTTCTTCCATGCATGCCCATGAATTTTAGGTATTAAACTTAAGCGATAAACATTTCTGGACCAAGTTGCACTGTGGGACTGGTTGTGCTTAGTTTTCCAGGTTAAACGACAGGGCTGACGGTACAGGCAAACGCTCGTTGTTTCCTACAGTTAGCTAGCACCTACGTCATGACCAGGAATTCTGAGATGCCGGTCCGGCATTACGGAGGACCAAACCCAGTTCGGCTCATTCAGCGGTGAACGAGTGCAAGTGCGTTACTACTGTAGCAATCGTCGCCTTCATTCTCTGCGCAATATTTGGGTGCTCGAACTGTAGAAAAAGGACTACGAGACGGAAGTCGGTGAGCACAAACGTCTTCCACATCCCAGCCGTCGTAAACAATTAGTGCGAGCACACGAAGACGCTTAATGCGAAGCGGCACAGTTTGAGGCTGGCACGTACGCCGATCGAGACCCCGCCAGTACTGAAATCCGAATTTGGGGCGCCCATTTCGTCTCAGGTGAGCGCAAAAACATGTTTGGTGATTGAAATGCAGAAACACAGCTCAAGAACAGCACAATTTACGTTCGTAGGCAGACAATTTGAGCTTCGGGATGAGACCAGTCCTGATTGGGTGCTGACGCTTCTGTTCGGACATAGCGCACGCCATGACGACCCTGTGCGCTACGATAGTATGAATAGACGACGCATGGAGACATTTAGGTCCGAGGATGATGTGGTGGTGGCGGTGCCCGCCATAGAATCGATCGGCAGTGCGAACGACGACCCACTGGAAGGCCAGCCCCCACCGGAAGGTGGTGTTCTACCTCGCCAAGCAGAAGCACTTTTTTTCCTGCATTGTTGACAGGCTCATGACCGAGACGCCTGTAAGGGATTTGGGGACTCAAGGGACTTAGCCGCTTTCATTTCCTCCAGTGTTATGAAGCTCGAGCAGTAGACAAGGCAGTTGACAATGTCCCCGTGGATCACTTCAGGGTCGAGAGCGTCGCACATCTCACACCTTCGAGCGCACACCGATCCAATTAACTGGGAGGAATACGCTGCGGTAAACGGCTCTTATTTAGGAGCAGGCGGCATTGCGCCTACAAAGCCACTGTACCTCTAAAATCACTTCAATTCAACAACCGGGTGAACGGCGCAGCACAGAACGAAGCTTCAGCTCTGTTATGTGTGCTCACACAAAGGCTGCTTCGTAAGCGGTTTATTCCTTGAAAAGCGCGGCGTTTGCATGCCACTGAGAAATCACGCACTTGGAGCTGGGTCGACAGGCGTGGCCAACTCCGAAAAAAACGTGAGTCGTTGTAGTAGCCGTCCATGCACAAGTTCAACTTCCGATTTGGGTATCGTTTCGGAGGGGGGGGGGGGGTCGTGGCGTCACGTGTAAACTATGTATACCTATCATGCGTATACAGTTATACGACAACAGTTAATTTGCATTTTCCACACCTGTATATATTTAGTAGAAGGCATAAAAAGTCTTAAATGTTTTGACATTATTGCAAATGATTTCGCCGTGCCTGTAGGTCCATCCTCAAGAAGGTTCGACTGGTACATCAGTTGGCAATATGGCGTACGCAGTATTTCGCCTTTCGCGTCCTGACTCCGTGTAACTTGGTGAAATAAAGTATTATTATTATTATTATTATTATTATTATTATTATTATTATTATTATTATTATTATTATTATATTCTCCCCCTATTTCGTACGTATGCATTTTGCGCCTTCTTGTATGTACAGGGTCGACCACATATAAGGTGGACACCTCATTAGTATTGAAGCCGGTAAAACTACAGCGTTTATTCTATTTCACAAGTTTAATGTTCGTTATACGATGTGTAATCATGGTGTCGATAAACACAATAATATTTTTTTGAATTATGTACTGAATAACAGCTTCTATGATGTCTTGAATACTATTGAGGTGTTCACCTTAGATGTGGTCGACCCTGTACACTCTTTTCAAGATTCATATTTTTTATTCATTTTTTGCTGATATTCCCCTAATGTATTTTTTTCTTGTTCTATGTATGCGTGCGCCAGCACCTAGATCTTATGGTTGTTCCTGGGCACGATAAAGAAATGATTGATTGATTAACCTTACTTCGAGGCTGACGTAATACCTTCCCGACCATGAGGTCTAAGTGCTGGTGCACGCATACATAAGAGAACAAGACAAAAAAATTGGAGGACGCTTAAGCTTCGCTTTTAAGAGTGGAACGCGATAGCATTCAAAGATCCCTGACTGCTTCTCACGCTTCCCGACAACTGCAGCTTAAGCAACCGTAATGGTTACCGGGAAACACTTGCGGCGAACTCTATACACGAAGGCGAGCCTTCTGGTAGAAACGCGGCCTCTTGCGTGGGGCGATCCGGAGGTATTACACAGCCGCGCCAAAAAAATTGCATAATTTTCAGGTTTCCGTTCTTGTTTCGCACTTTTAATATTTCAGACTGAGAAGGTTTAACGTAATAGGCATGCGCTGTGGGTGGGTGTTTTGTTTCATGACATTTTTTTTGTGGATTGTCATTCTCAAATTCTGAGGAATAGCTTTGTCAAGAATGCAAGACAAGGTGTGAGCAACATTAATGATAGAATGGTGTGGAAATACAACCCGCGTATACCGCATGTCATATAAGAAGGCGTGGCATATATATGTACCTAAATATATTCGGAGGGCCTGCGTGGTTGCGGACGATTTTCTCCGCCACCCGCCGACATCGCACGCCGACGCCGGTTGCCGACGTCGGATTTCTGCGACACGGGGCCCTTAACGCTGTCGCGTTAAAAAGTAGTTTCGGACACTTTGTAAATTCAAAAGTCTGTTCGGCGAAAGCCTGTGCCAACAAATGCAAACACAACACAAAAACACAACAAATATAAGATCAACTATCCTAATTCGAACCATGAAATGTACAGAATGCGGTCTAGCGATACCTATCCACTGATGAATAAATGCAGCGATACTTACACCAGCAAGGCAGCGAGAGCGAGAAACGCGATGTGGACAGCCCAGTAACGTGACATCGGAAAGTAAGCCGGCGCTGCTCACACAGTCGGTGGTTCAGTAGACGCATTTAGCTTTCAATCTTTATATATACCTACACACTAATGCTGACGTCGGCTTCAGGCACCATTCCACCATTAGACGTTTCTAAGCAATAAGCGCCTCATTGATTTATTGTTCTGTACTGCAACAAATTTTAAGAGCTAGAGAACAATTCAAAAAATAAATCATTACCTGTGGTGTGCTATATGTTCACAGTGACGTTAGAGGAGTACGGTAAGGTGAACTAGCTTTCACAGAACAATGGCAAGTTGTAGCGGCTTTCTGAACGGCTGCGTAAGTTGCCCTTGATTCGGAGTATAGCTTATGTGCAATTTTCTTTATGGAAGCGTATGCAAAACGAACAAGGCACTATACGTAGTCGGATTAAATGCTTCTTAATGTTTCTTCGCTTAATCAGTCTCACATAACTCAATTTTCCGAACGTGGCGTCTTTCTTAAGTTAAGCACGCGAACATCTGCACAAGAGTTAGTACTAACCCTCGTTGCTGATGCTAGATAGTAACGGCTCATTGTTGGTGTTGTTCCTGTGAGCCGTTACAATCTAGCATCCGAAATCTCTGAAACGGTGGAGATCTGCTTGCATTGGAGGTAACGAAATTGTACCATATCAGGAACAAAGAGAATGCATGCATAAGTGACACCTCTGTATTGCTGCGTAACAAATAAGAAATGTTTAAAAAAAACTGCCATGATTGTTTTTTCATCGGATGCTTTTCAAGATGACCCGACATGTTTGACCTCTCATGTGCGCTGCGGTCTGCGTAACTGCCTTTTGTATGCATATGTTCGCATTCGGCTTCCAATGAAATTCATTTGCGAGTTAGTGCCTGTCCCTTGTCTGCATCACGGTTCCATCTAAAGTTTGCGCTTATTATTACACATAAGAATGAACCAACTAACCCAGCAACGTATTCTATTAAATCACTTTTTTTAAGGAGAAGGGCATGGGTGTCTGTTGGCAGAGATCTTGGTGATACCATGCCGTGACGAAAATGGCCGATGCAGCTAAAAAATGCTCGGGTTGACGTCACATTTTTCAGAGAGGTTCCATGTAAACGAAGTAAATTCGTGGTTTTGAAAAGAAATTTCGTACATTTCGGTCTGGGTGGGAATCGAACGCGGGCCTCCGGAGGGCGAGACAAGTGTGCTTTCCTGAAGCCACGGCTGCTTTTCTTTTTCTTTCTTTATTACTATTATTCAATTCACACAGACTAGATTCCTAGCTTAAAATTGATGATGTAGAGCCTCCCGCATTTTTAGCTATATCACGCGATAACCGTGTATATGGTCGTACGTCGTCCTGAAGGGAACATCGCATTAGATGACTCTTGCACAGGAGAGTGCTTAGTGCACTTGAGAGTACTTCTGCGCTGATTATCGCCGCTTAAAGGTGTTAAAATGACGCGTGATGGACGCTCGCGCGATATAGCTAAACATGCGGGAGGCTGTACATGCCAGAGTTTTCACTGCTTCTCTCCTCTGCCCTTGCTAGGCTGTATGATTATACAATATATTCCTGAAGCCACGTTTGTTCCACGGTTTTGGCTGACTAAAGGTACGCCCAGTGGGTACGTGATTGCACACGTCCCGTCGCAGCCATTTCGCTGACTAAAGGAGTAGCCTAGTGCGTGAACTAACATGCTGCACTTTAGGTACTATGTTAGTGTTCATATGTGGCGTTCAGGAGGTTGCCTTAATGCCGCACGTGTACCTTTCATTGGGGCTCGTTATGTCTTGCAAGAAGTCTAGCCCCGATTGTATAACTTAATGCATTACCAATATGCCTCACAAAGAAGTGTAATCCCGATTGTATAACTTCATGTATTACTAAATATGCAGCAGGCCTTCGCCTTGTGTTACAGGAGTGTAACACCTGGCGAACATTTTTATTGCAGACGCGTGCTCAGCGAAATGTTTGTTTGTCAGGTCTGACCTATATACCACTTTTCACATGACAAAGGTACGAAATAGACGAGGTCTGTTGCACAACAGACAAAGGGTTCACGGTGTTCCCCCCAAGACGCTCTCCGCAAGGTCGCATCCTTTTCAGCTTTAGCAGTACTGCAGAGAGACAAACTA
>NC_051156.1:85804895-85837561 GCF_013339745.2 Dermacentor silvarum
AGTGCGAGGACGTCGAAATCACACCGCAGGAGGTGCGCGCACAGCTCTGCATGCCGCCGCCGCAGTGAGTTGGTGTTCCATTGGAGAACACTCGGGCGGCGACGGCATTTCCCAGCTGTGGCTGGTGAGGGATCAGCCATGCTGGTTGACTGTGGTCGGGACTGCCACTGCCTGCAGGCAGATGGCTCGGAGGGGGCTCTCGGCAGGCAGCATCTCCCCGATGGCCTTCAGGGCGAGCTGCAGGCTGGCAATGATCTGGTCCCGAGGGTCCGGGCCAGGCATTGCCAGTGATGCTGGGGCTGTGGTGGGCTCGCTCCCAGGGGTGGCAGGCGGCTGGCGTCGCTGCTTCCGTGGGGCCGGTGTGGGGGGCCGTCCGGGGGGGCTGCCTTCTGCTGGGGCGCCTGTGGGAGGCCGGCCAGTGCCTGTGCATAAGACAGGCCCTGCACAGGCGTTGAGGTGGCCTTGGCCTGCAGGTTCTCCTCCCGGACACCAGCGCGGACTGCCCGGCGGGAGAGGGGAGCAGGGGCAGTTGCCAAGATGGTGGCCACCCTGCGTTCCTCCTGCCACCTGGGGCAGGCAGGAGTATTTGCGGGGTGGTGGCCACCGCAGTTGCGGCAGTGGGCCGCGTTGGGGCAGCTGTCACCCTGCTCGTGAGACCTCCCACAATGACGGCAGCTGGATGGCGAGTCTCAGGAGGCAGCCACGTGCCCAAAGCGGCCACACTGCTGGCACTGCAGTGGACGCGGTCTGGACGGCCGCACCCTGAACCGGAGCTTGTAGAGGCTCACATGCTCAGGGGGGACCGGCCCCGCGAACCGGATGGTGATGGTGTCGGCCTCCCTGGTAGCAGCCAGCACTCGGACTCCCGACTCGATGGCCCCCAGCAGGTCCGCGTCTGCGGGGATGCCGTCAGCGCCGTGGACAAAACCAGTGCTCCTGCCTCGCTCGGCAGGCTGCCGGGCAGTCACCGGTATTCCCCGGAGCTCCGTGGTGGCCAGCAGCTCCTCCAAGCACCCCTGGGTGGTGGCGTCGGCGGCCACGATGTTGCGCCTGTGATTGACTCTCACAGCGGCAACACCTGGCCGCGCTGAGAGCACCGCCGCAAGAGAGAGGCGTGGTGCTCCTCTGAAAGTGCCACCCACCACAGATGGGCGGAAGAGGGCCGTGCCAATGACCGCGGGGTCCACCGGGATGGCAGCACTCACTGGTGCCCTTGCGCGGCGGCGATCGGCCTTGGACAGCACCAGCTGGAAGCCCTCAGCTCGTGGTGCATGGGTGGATGGGGCCTCCTGTGCAGCAGCCTTTGCTGTGGGTGTGCCGGAGCCCGCCAGAGTGGGCCTCGGGGCCGGAGGGGCAGCAGGGGGGGAAGCCTGTTTGCGTGCAGAGCTTTTCCCCGCCTTCTTCTGCTTCTTCTTGTTTTTCCCCTCCTGCCTCGGTAGAGTGGGGTGGGGGGGATCCTTCAGGAACCTCGCCGCTGGGTGGGCGAGGCCGTGCTGCGTCGGACCGGCTGGGGCTGTGTCTGCTCGGGGATCGTGCGCGAGCCCCAACGGCACAGACTCGGGCGCGTCACGAGCATCCGCCGTAGCAGACGACGCAGCAGGGCTCGCGCCAGCCTCACCGGCACCCGGAGGAGCGACCGTGTTGATGCGCGCGCCCTCCCTCAGGGAGAGCGCGAAGGAGGCAGCGGACGACTCGCCGGGCATCCGAGGGGCGGCGCTGGTGCTCGAGGGGAGCAGGAGAGCCGGCGCAGCCGGAGGATCGGCGGGGGCGCCATCTCGTGCCGCGGGCGGTGACGAGGAGGCGGCTGAGTCCCCCGGGCGCCGGGAGATGGCGTCGCCGTCGTCCCTGCTCTCCGGGCAAGGTGGGGCGGTCGGCGGCGGCAGCTTGCGGCGACCGGTTTGCTCCTCCTCCTCGCTCTCTGCTTCGCGCGTGCGTTTGCGCGAGGAGGAGGAGTCCATGGCCTCCTCGTCGTCGGATGGGGGCAGCGGGGTGCTCGCCATGGCAGCAATGGCGGCGTCCTGCTCCGAGGGGGGAAGGCTCGCCTGCGGGGAAGGTATAGCCGGCGCCACGTGTGTCTCGGTGACGGCGGGCGCGGCCGCGGCGGCAGCTGCTTGGGTGGTGGTGGCCTGTTTCTTTATCCACGCGGCCACGATCTCGGCGGCGCGCACCTCTAGTTCGCCTCGCTCACGCGACGCTTGTAGCGCTTGTAGCGTCACGGGCACAAGGGTCGCGAGAGACGCGCTCGCACTTCGACGATGGCCCGCGCGCGGCGGGCGCTCTCCTGGCCTGCGGAAGCCCTCCATGCCGCTCGGCTCCGCAGTCAACACGCGAACCGCGCGTCACAGGGGGCAAACACACTACACGCACGTCGCGCGCACAGCACCGACCACGCGATGCGCGCACAAGGCGGCACAGCCGGGGACGCGGCACAGATGTCGGGTTGGGCACGCCACTCGCGGAGCACAACACTGAAGCAAATCCACTCGTCGCACGATGCAAGCCCGCAGGGAACACACGAGGTTGCGCGTTGGGACGCGCAAATCGTGCGCGGCTGCAGGTGACGTCGCCGACGATGGTGAGCCACGCGGCTCGTGCAGCACACGCCGGGGCGAAGTGCAGGCACGACCGCACGGGAGAAGAGCTAGGCGCGACTGGCGAGGCGAGGTCGTCGGAGCGAGACGCAACACAACCTCTCTCTTCGACAGTCCAGCGTTCACTCTCTTACCCTCACTGCTCCTTACAGCTTTTGCTTTGTTACTCTCTCTCAACGCTTCGGTGCGCTTTTTGCGCGCCAAATTTGGAAAGCTGCATATAAGCGTTGCGTCCGCTCGCGCCCGCATATAGCTGGCCTAGCCTGCCGCCGCAGCTATTGTCACGCATAATATTGCTTGAAAGTCCGTTTATATGCGGTACTTTACGCTGGAACGAAAATATATCGCATATGTGCCGGACGTTATGCGGTACTTGACTAAGAGTGTAGCGTTTTTAAAACTTTCTGTGCTTTCAGTTTGCCAAGGAGCATTATTTAGTAGCGAACAACTTCGCTCACTTTGAAAGCACAAACAGGAATGTCCAGGAGGGCGCCTGCGCAGTATTTCAATTGAGGGTGGGAAGCCAAGAAATGCGGAGCGCACCGTGTTATTCCTCATATCAGGTCAAACGGGAGCTTCTGGTGGACGGCGCCACCATATGCCCTCGCGACCAATACTGCATTGTTAACTGCCTTCTTTAACGATATTTCTGGTGAATGATAGATTTAGCCTCCTTTTTATTAGATGCTTTTTTCATCTTCTTTCCTCCTCGATAACATCTCCTAAGTAACTTTTTGATTGCTCTCCCGTATTGCTCTCCCCCTCCCCCCCCCCTAATGTTTCTTCCCTTTACTGACTTCTTTTTTAGAATTGCACCCAATATGCAAACCGCTCCACCGATGGATGTCCGGATGGTTGCAGATGTTCCATGCTTGACCGTACAAATACCTTCCCCAAAAAGGGTATCTGCGTGGTAGATGATGGAGGCTTCAGACTGCCAAGTACAGGTCCTGGCTCAGGCAATCCGCAACCGCGCAGTGGAAACGGACATCACTAGTTTCTGTTATTGGAAGTTCAGATAAAGAAATAAAGACTTCGCACTTCGAAAATTGAAATTCCTAACTTTCTTCTACCTTCCTGCCACCACCTTAGTTTCCACGCATTTACAGTGTATCAGGGATCTTCAATGTATCAGGTAAATGTCACGAAAACTTATATGGGGGCTGAATAAATTACTGCTTCGATGTCAGTAAACTTACTTTTTCTTTCGTGACCTTTAAGAAAACATACCCAATAGTTGCTTTGACCGTCCTCTCCCACTCCCTCGATTTACATTTATGTTGTACTCTCGAAGTCTTAAGTCCCGCGTGGGCTTCTGTGCTCATGTTTTGGAAATTGTAAGGTTTCTTTCCCGTAAAAACCCTGGGAAAGGGATCGCAGATGGAAAATAGATGCAATACAGCGTGACTAATGGAATTGGATATTTTACATAATAATAGGTGGTTACACTGCGCAATGAGCCGCGCGGTCAGCCAAAAACAGATTTGCAGCTAAAAGTATAGAGCCTTGATGTTACTGGCTCATACCAATTCCGGATGATAAGATTGCTCGAAGGCCAAGGCTTGGGTGGCAGCTTTTCGGGACGCCCTCTTGTCTGTGACTTTCTCTTCCTGGCACTATTTCTGGACATTGTAGAGAAAGGATACTGATCTTTAGTGCATGAGAGGTAGCAGTCACCCAGTCAGGTCACTGGCATGTCGTGATTTCTTGTGAGGCAGCTTGAGGAGGGGCGACCGAATTTTAAAACCGAGATCCCGACTCCGTACAAATGTTCTAAACGTAGGAACAGTCATCTGCAGCTATAGTTCTGTCGGCTTTAAGAGTCAGAAGTATTAACGTTCACCTGTATATAACTTCCTGTAAGTACTTCATCTATAAAGTCTCGTTATTTTTTTGTAAGGCATCTATGTCGTCCCATATCTGATTTCAAGAAGTAACGAAGACGGTGGTAGTAAACGAAGGGCGGCGACTTGGCTCCCAAGGAAGCATGTCGGCTTGGGGAAGCAATAAGTACAAAGGGCAAAAGCGTTCGTATCATGCTATCTTCTGCGATGTTGCCGCAGCGACGCCTTAAAACGACTCCATTTAGAAGCTGCAATTTCAAGGCATATGTTTTGCTTAAGGAAGAAACTTTCTGCTGACAAATAACTTCCTTTCAAACAGTGAATTTGTTGATTGCAGTTGACCACCTCTGAAAAATATTTATAGAAGTTGTACGGAGCATGGCTATTCCAGAACTGGTAGCAATACTGGTGAAAAACTGAGCAAATTCCTTTTTTATTCTAATTCCACTTAACATAGACCGTGTATATTATACATTTGGCTTTAGTCCATCGAGGACTGAGTGACTCTTGCAGGATCTAAAAAAAGAGGTGACTTTCTTTTTTCTTGAATAGCATATGAGAATGTGCCAATGTAAGCGTATTGGACAATACACTTACACTTACACAGTGTATTGGACAATACACTTACACCCACCACACAATAGTCTGATAGACTTCTTATTTTTTATTTTGCAAAGACACATTACAAAAAAGTTGTGCATGAAGCACCTCAGTAATTTTAATACGGGATAAAAAATCCCAGAAGCTTACGCTCTCATACACTTCTACAATGGAAAAATGTTGCATAAAAACATGCAAACGTGTAATATACACCGCACGCGCATTGTAAAAAAAAATTCAGTTCCCAGGATGGAACCAATTAAAAAATCAGGCACACATCTGCAGAGAAAACAGCAGTATTATACAGGGTGCGCAAAGATTTCAAAATATGCAAATGTCACGTAGCTAGACAGAACCAAGGTAATGTTGTTTGCCGTCCCTTGGAGATACTCCAAGTATTTTTTTGCATTCCGCCCTAATTACATAATTAGTCCTAATTAATTAACGAACTTCTCAAGTATTATAATTATATTAAAGGTGTCAATGAAAAAAATGTACAGCAACATGAAACACCCCCGATCCAGCTTTCTATTGCTCAATACGCGCTACGTAAAAGTGTATTTTCGAGCGTGAAAGAACCCCACGAATACACGCAAAGTGCCTCGAGCGGCCAGTCGCGCGGCAATTTTGAGTGTATTCGCGGGTTTCCTTCACGCTCGGAAAACACTTTCATGTATCACGTAGTGAGCGACAGAAAAACTGCTGCGGCACACAGCATTTTTTGTGGCACACTGGAGGTTCTCTCTTCCGCAGCGGCTTTCGAGGTTTATTTGACCGTTTGTCATGTGAGGTTCTTTGGAAAGTTCGGAAATAAGGTGGGAACTGCATTTGCAGACAAACAGGGCTCTTTGACACGTCAAGTAGCACCCTCTTATCGAGCTCCGCGTAATAAGCCGTCGATATTACATCCTCTGAAAAATGCTTGGCGCAGACATGGTCGGTAGGCATTAGAGTAGGCTGAGGTCTGCCCTCAGATTTGCACGGCGCCACTGCTCTAGACGACCGCTGTCGGACGGCGCTTTGAATAAAGGCACACGCTCCGCACAAGTCCGGTATCCAGAATTACAGTTCGTAACGAAGCATTTTCTGCCCATTTCAAACGCCCCTCAGAAGGCCGCTGCCACCTTTGTCGAGGGCCCGTTGCGACAATACCCAAGCACAAGCTCATGAAACGCACGCGAATAAAAAGAGTGCCTTCAATACAGCGCCGCCGCACATGCAAGCAGGTAAATGAAGCAGCGGCCGCACGCGCCTTGCCACCAAGGCTGGGACCGCATTCCGCAGTGCCCTCTACGACGGCGCCGACCGAGCTGTAACCGAGCCGAACATAATCTGGATGCGAGCAGGCGGCGCTTTCGCGCGCGTTGTGGGGAGAGTGTCAGCACCTCTCTTATTCTTAAACCGTGACCACGATTGACGAAGCAGTAGATGGTTCAATAAATGTATGTTTTATTGACCTTATAATCTGCTTTGGCTCTTGAGCCAGCCAGTACAAATTCTTGTCAACCCTTATCGGTCGGTATCAAATTATCGCACTCGATCTAATCCTTATCACCTCTTATCGGTCGTTATCAACCTTATCGGACTCGATCCGACACTTATCAACCTTTACCGGTCATTATCAACCTTATCAGAATGTATCCGATCCATATCAACATTCCTCGGTCATTATCAACCTTATATCCGACCCTTATTAACCTCATTGGGCATGATCCGACAATATTCAACCCTTGTCAGTCGATATCAACCACTTCGGACTTGATCCGAACTTTATCGACCATTAACAGAATATATCCGAACAATAAAAGCGCTTATCATCCTTTACGTCCTTATCCATCCACGTTAAATTATTACCAATCGCGGTCAGACCAATATAACCTCTCATCACTCCTTATCATCCTTACCAAGTCATTAACTGCTTATCTGTCTAGGTTGCGGGACAAAACAGACAACGTGACACAACACATTTCAGATATATTCGCCTTCTGCAAGCGTGGTCGCTAAGGCACTCGATTTCTGAGCGTGGGGTCGTAGGTTCGAAACGCACCACTGCTTACATGTGTGTGTGCGTGTGTTTAGAATTTATTCTGCTTCAAATGCGAAGCATTTCTCGGCGAACATTTGCCACTTTGACAGTATCTACATAGCCGCCTACATCTTGGTGCTCTCATGGTCGTATCGTTAACTTGGTATATACCAAAATTGGCAGACTATGACAAGAGTGTATGACGAACCTAAATGATCGCTCATGACATAAATATCAAGACGTGTGTCACGTAGCTCATGAAACAGCTACATACGTTTTGGTGCTCTCAAAGTCGTTTCGTTAACTTCGTAGGTACCAAAATTGGCATAGCATTACAACAGTGAAGAACATACATGATAACCGCCTAAAATGACCATGACCCAGCGAAAAAGCATTACCACTCAAAAAAAAATTGCCCGCCAATCCACCCTGTGAAGGTGGTTGGAAAGCTAAGCTTTTTACGCCACCCTCAGGGTGACTGCGGCGCACTTGATATTTCACACACTACAACGTAACTTTAACCACGGCCTTTATTATTATTTACTTCACAACAATGTTCATTACGGCGTTATGATCGGTGTGATATACACTACTAGACTACCCCATAGTGGGGTAGTCTAGAAAATGAACCGAAGCAGTTACTAGGCTGGAAGGGTTTCGAATGACGTCAACCCTCTTTCAAGCAGCTGCATAAGCTTTGCAACAGCTGCAATCTAATCTTACGGACCGCGCCGAGCCTGTTTCCGTTGTTTGCCCGCAGTCCTTATCATCCATTATGTTGGCTCATCACTTTGAAGCTTGTTTTTGTGGTTTTTCTTGCGAAAACGAGTGCTTAGTTGTACGCTGAATGCCTGAATTCAAGTAAGCTATACTGCTATACCTGCAATTGTTAGCGGTTCGTCGGGATCGTTTTTTGATTACAACGACGGACCCGACAGAACCCTTGGCTGGTAGAGGTACAAAGCTTCGCTTTAAAATCACTGAAATGAGTTCGGACGTGGGTACTAAGTGAAGGCAACACTAAAGGATGATGCTAGAAGCCATAGTCATTAGCATGACTCTGCAAAAATGACAATGACTCAGCGAAAAACGATTAACACTCAAAAACCACTAAAATTGGTTTTGACGAGAGTACTAAGTGAAGGAAACACTAAAGAATGGTGGTAGGAGTCATAGTCATGAGCAAGACTCAGCAAAAATGACAATGAATCAGCAAAAAAAGATTAACACTCAAGAACCACTGAAAGGTTTTTTGCCGTGGGTACTAAGTGAAACAAACACTTAAGGATGGTGGTAGAAGTCATAGTCATGGTTATGACTCAGTAAAAATCGCAATGACTCAGTGAACAAAATTAATGGTAAATTCGAAAAATCGATGTTATGCTTCGCAGAACATCGATTCCCACAGGGCGTGGGATCTGCCGGCTTTTAAATGCGAAGCATTTCTTGGAGAACATTTGCTACTTTGACAGTACCTATCTATCTATCTAGCCACCCACGTCTTTGTGCTCGCATGGTCGTTCCGTTAACTTGGGATGTACGAAAATTGGCATACTATGACAAGATTATATGACGAACATAAATGATATGTCATGACATGAATGTCATGACATGCGTGTCATGTAGGTCATGAAACAGCCGCCTACGTCTTGGTGCTCTTATGGTCGTTTCGTTAACTTGTTAGGTACCATGATTGGCATAGTAAGACAGGAGGGTATGAAGAACATAAGTGGTAGATCATGACATAAATCTCATAACATACGTGTGATGTAGATCACGACCATGAGCCAGCAAAAAAAGCCGGCAGATCCCACGCCCTGGAGGAATCGATGTTATGCTTCGCATAACATCGATTCCCCCAGGGCGTGGGATCTAACATTGGGAATCGATGTTATGCGAAGGGATCTAACATTGGGAATCGATGTTATGGGAAGCATAACATCGATTCCCAAGTTGGCAAAACGACCATGAGAATACCAAGACGTAGGTGGCTCTTTCATGACCTACATGACACGCATGTCATGACATTCATGTCATGAGTCCTCAGCAGTCGCTTTAGCTACACCTGAGAGACCTTAAGGCACAAGCCATAGCCATGCTCATGACTATGACTTCGACCATCAAGCTTTAGCTTTTTCCTTCACTTAGTACCACATCCGAACCCATTCCGTTGATTTTTGCGTGTTATTCTTTGTAAATGCGAAGCATTTCTTGGTGAGCATTTGCTACTTTGACAGTATCTATCTATCTAGCCGCCTATGTCTTTGTGCTCTCATGGTCGTTGCGTTAACTTAGCATGCACTGGAACCGGCATACTATAACAAGAATATATGACGAACATAAATGTTGTATCATCACATGAATGTAATGACATGCGTGTCGTGTAGGTCATGAAACAGCCGCCTACGTCTTGGTGCTCTTATGGTCGTTTCGTTAACTTGTAGGTACCAAAATTGGCACAGCATGACAGGAGTGTATGACGAACATAAGTGATAGGTCATGACATAAATGTCATAATATGCATGTCATGTAGGTCATGACAATGACCCTGCGAAAAAGATGAACACTCAAAAACTACTTAAATGGGTTCGGGCGTGGGTACTAAGTGAAGGAAGCACTAAAGGATGCTGGTAGAAGTCATAGTCATGAGCATGACTCAGCAAAAATGACAATGACTCAGCGAAAATAATTTACACTCAATAACCCCTGGAATTGGTTCGGGCGCGGGCACTAAGTGAAGGAAACACTAAAGGATGATGGTAAAAATCTAGTCATGAGCATGACTCAGTGTAAATGACAATGACTCAGCAAAAAATATTAACACTCAAAAACCACTGAAATGGGTTCGCACGTGGGCACTAAGTGAAGGAAACGCTAAAGGATTGTGGTAGAAGTCATAGTCAATACCATGACTCAGCAAAAATGACAATGACTCAGCGAAAAAGATTAACACTCAAACACCAATGGAATGGGTTCGGATGTGGTACTAAGTGAAGGAAAACGCTAAATGTTGATGGTCGAAGTCATAGTCGTGAGCATGACTAAGGCTTTTGCCTTAAGCTCTCCTATGTGTAGCTAAATTTAAGGGACTCCTGAGGACTCACGGCATGAATGTCATGACATGCGTCTCATGTAGGTCATGAAAGAGTCGCCTACGTCTTGGTGCTCTTATGGTCGTTTCGTTAACTTGGTAGGCTTCCCACACACTACTTCGCATGACATCGATCCCCACAGGGCGTGGGATCTATATAGATAGATAGATAGATAGATAGATAGATAGATAGATAGATAGATACTGCCAAAGTAGCAAATGTTCGCCAAGAAATGCTTTGCATTTTAAAAAAATCCCATGTTCTTTTCTGAGCTTTTTCTGTCGCTTCTTCGAACGTTGTGAAGCCAACAAGGTCTTGCATATGATTTCACCAGGTTCCTGGATCCGATGTCGCGAGCTGTCATGTCAAAACTTCTCAATTGATCAGCCAACTAGGGACAATAGCTCTGTGACAAGAGCCGGCTGTATATTCAGGGAAGGGTGGAGGCTCACCCTATATGTACTACTGATTTACTTTACCTTTCATTAAACTTCCATTCAGTCAGCATTGCACGGAGGGCGATTACGGGCATGCATTAGAGGAGCCCTTTCTCTAGTATGTGGATGGAACCCATAGTTTGCTGCATTGCGTGGAGTTGATGAGGATATGTTTTGAGGAGGACAGGAGAGGGTAATGAAAGTGGCCATACACTCTTTCGTCCAACACCTGTAACTTTGTTGTCACGGCACCATTTCAAAAAACACTTGCGGCTGTATGTTTACTGTAGACTGGTACATGGCAGGGTGTATGTATAAAACTTCAAACTAAGAGGGGTTGGGGCGTTTTAATTGCATAGTAAAAGGTTAACTATTAGAAAGAAAATGATGGTCAAAGCTCCATGTTTTTAATTAATGCAGAGAATGAAGTATACGTATGTGCATCAGTGCAACGTTACGGATCACAAATTATTCTATTTTCGCTGTTGTGGCTTACTAAAGTACTTGAAACTTGCTATGTTCAGGCTTTGCCTTCAACATTATAGTCCACCTTTGCCAACGAACAAATTAACGATACCCGAGCAGTCACCGTTGTCACAGCGAGCTGGTGCGGGAACTGCAAGGTAGTGTCACCACCAGAGTTTCATTCATGCCTTTCTTCTGGTTCATAGAACATCTGATAGTAAGAGTGCTATGTTTTATTGTATAATGGTGATTTACCAATGCACTCAAGTAACTTTTCCTATTATAGTTTCCCTATAAGCTACAGCAATAATCATCTTTCTGTCCGGCTTGCTGGGTATTTGTGTATGTGTAAATGAAGAGCAGTGAAAGTGTCAGCGATAGCTTTAAAGGCTCTATATCAATGTGAAGTTCGGAGCCTCTTTCTCCAATGCAGACTGCTGCTGAGCAAACCAGCTCTAGCAGACTTATGATGGGAGTAAACAAACTGAAGATAAATGGCTGCTGGTTTATTGCAAGATACGCTCTCGGCATGTTGTGAATCCAGTCCCCCCAGACTATTCCCGGTATGTGGTTTTATTAAAAACCTTCCTTGCACTGGGCCTCCTGTAGTTCCTGCACAGATGCCCCGTGTGAACGTCAGCTGGTGTGACACATGAACATCTCCACCCATATAATATGAACGCCATTGAAGTTGTCCAAGCACTTGAGCACGGTAGGGTAGTACTCTCCGGCGGGCATACGAAGCGCTTCAAGTTCACAAACAGGGCCTTTGCTGCTCATGTTGTGAACAGGAGCCACCCTTGCCTGTGTCTCCTGCAGTGGTTCATGCCTGTGACACACCTGCACGAAGTGTTGACAGAGACACTTTAGTTAAAGTGCCTAGAATATACTGGCTAGTGTGCCGACCGAGGCCTCCCGGGTGGCACCGTTTCCAATGAATGTCGGCGGCTGCCGCTGGGAGCGCTGCAGTGCGGGTGGACGCCTGTGACGCCTGTGACACACATATTGCTACACACGCCTTGACACACGCCTTGCTATTTGAGGCTCGAGCCGGTTGCCTAAGGACCAAAACATACCGGAGAAAATATTCGGAACTAGATGAGGCATGTGTATGCTGCAGTAATAACCCAGAGACCACTCAGCACATCCTAATGAAATGCGACGGGATCCACCCAGCGAGAACCGTAGGTAACGTACAACTCCCAGAAGCGCTTGGATTTAAAGTGGAAGGAAACATCAACAGATCAGCTGTACAGATAAGCAAGAGACGGTTAGGGTACTGGTGGAAAAAAAAGCAGCGAAAAGATGGATACGACCCGATCTCTTAAAATCATAGGCAGCGGTACAAGGTAAATTTTTGAAAAAGAAAAAGAATAATGAGAGGTATACAAAAATGCTAGATAAAGCACATGTATAGTATACCTGATTAAATAAAGCAGGCTAGGTGACTATTTGTCGCCGCCCCGTTTCAAAGGGGATGCCAATAAATCCTCATCATCATCAATCATGCCTCGCGTTGGGCGCCCACGGGAACACTACTAATGAAGCTGTGCAGGGTGATATGGGCTGGACAAATTTTGAAGTAAGGGAGGATCAGAGTAAGGTTGATTTTGAAGAGTGACTGAGGAAAATGGAAGAAATTAGATGGGGTGCAAGAGGGGGTGTTCAGGTATTTATACAGGCAAAACATTGCCTCACAGTACAGGAAAAGAACTAGGAAGCTCTACAGCAAGTATGCGAACGGTATGGCCAGCAACACGGCAACAAAGAACGTCAAACGCAAAGTGAGGGAAGCTGAGACAAGGTTATGGGTGGCGGAAATGGCAGAGAAACCTGCTATGACTAACTAAATCAAAGGAAAAAAGGAAATCAGGAAAGAAACAATTTATGGAAACTCAAAGGGAAGCTCCTTACTTTTCGAAGCGTGATCAGAAAGCCTTAGAATGCGCAGTTATAAAGCGAAGTACACCAAGGATGAAGCCGCATGTGCTTGCTGTGGTAAAGCTAGAGAGAGAGAGAGAGAAACGAGAAGGGAAAGGTAGGGAGGTTAACCAAGGACGTGCCCGGTTGGCTACCCTACGCTTGGGGAGAGGGAAAGGGGAAGAATAGATAAGGAGCGAGAATACGAAAAAAAAAGAAAAAACACATAAATAGTCAGTTATTCAGTAAAGCTAGAGAAACGGTGGAACATGCTTTGACCTCCTTGAAATCCTTAGGTTCAGGGATAGCACGGGCAAACTAAACATGTCTGCTTTAGATATTAGTAACAGGCGGTTGGAGGTTTGGTGGCAGAAAAGTAGGGAGACCACAAACAACGGAGGCGTACAGAAACAGAGTTCCCAATAATGGTTCAAAAAGTTTGATGCCTGGAATTCTTTGTATTTGTGTGTTTCTCAAAAATAAAGGTAGGACATTAGGCAAAATAATAACAAGAGCTTGGTGGCGCCACCCACCACCCCGTTTCAAAGGGGACGCTCATAGCATCCATCCATTCCATCCATGCCACGGCGCCGTCCACTCTTCATGGACCACCGTGTTATCACAAGGGGGCTGCTGCGCTTTTTGTATTTATAAAGCCCTATGAAAAGTAAATTTCTCATGTAGGGAGGTGATTTCTAATTTAGGGCTTCTTTTGACTATAAGAAGGCTTCTTTACTGTTTGCTGCCTGCATTTGAGTTTGCGTACCAGCTAGCTCTGTTCAGAGTGTCGAACCTCCAATAGTTCAATTTAGGAAACAGAAGCACTACATTCGTTTTCTAAGACAGTCCAGCTCATTGCAACGTAGGATTTTTAATGTATACTTATTCGCGACTTTTTACTAATAGAGAGTCATCATCATCATCAGCCTATATTTTATGTCCACTGCAGGACAAAGGTCTCTCCCTGCGATCTCCAATTACCCCTGTCTTGTACTAGCGTATTGCAACTTGTGCCTGCAAATTTCCTAACTTCATCATCCCATCTGGTTTTCTGCCGACCTCGATGGCACTTCCCTTCTCTTAGTATCCATTCTGTAACCCTAATGGTCCACCGGTTATATATCCTACGCCTTACATGGCCTGCCCAGCTCCATTTCTTCCGCTTATTGTCAATTAGAATATCGGCTATCCCCGTTCGTTCTCTGATCCACACCGCTCTCTCCCTGTCTCTTAACGTTACTCCTATAATTTTTCGTTCCACTGCTCTTTGTGCGGTCCTTAACTTGTTCTCGAGCTTCTTTGTTAACCTCCAAGTTTCTGCCCCATATGTTAGCGCCGGTAGAATACAATGATTGTACACTTTTCTTTTCAACGACAGTGGTAAGCTCCCAGTCAGGATTTGCAAATGCCTGCTGTATGCATTCCAACCTAATTTTATTCTTCTGTAAATGTCTTTCTCGTGATCAGGGTACCCTGTGAGTAATTGAGCTAGATAAATGCACTCCTTTACAGACTCTAGAGGCTGACTGGTAATCCTGAATTCTTGTTCCCTAGCCAGGCTATTGAACATTATCTTTGTATTCTGCATATTCATCTTCAACCCAATTTTTACACTTTCTCAATTAAGGTCCTCAATCACTTGCTGTATGTAATTCGTCTCCATTGGTGCTGAATAGGACAATGTCATCTGCAAACCGGAGGTTGCTGAGATATTCGCCGTTGATCCTCACTCCTAAGCCTTCCCAGTCTAAGAGCTTGAATACTTCTTCTAAGCATACAGTGAATAGCATTGGAGCGATTGTGTCTCCTTGCCTGGCCCCTTTCTTGATAGGTAACTTTCTACGTTTCTTGTGGAGAACCAAGGTAGCTGTGGAATCCTTGTTGATGTTTGCTAAGATATTCATGTATACCTCCTGTACTCCTTGATTACGCAATGCCTCTATGACTGCTGGTGTCTCTACTGAATCAAATGCCTTTTCATAATCTATGAAAGCCATATAGAGAGGTTGATTGTACTCCGAAGATTTCTCGATTACCTGATTGATGACATGGATATGATCCATCGTAGAATATCCCTTCCTGAAGCCAGCCTGTTCTCTTGGTTGGCTGAAGTCAAGTGTTGCCCTGATTCTATTGGAAATTATCTTGGTGAATATTTTATACAATACTGAAAGCAAGCTAATGGGTCTATAATTAATCAGTTCTATAACGTCTTCCTTTCTTATGGATTAGTATAATGTTAGCGTTCTTCCTGGTACACTTGAAGTTGTGAGGCATTGCGTATAAAGGGCCGCAAGCTTTTGAAACATGATATCTCCTCCATCTTTGATTAAATCTACTGTTATTCCATATTCTCCAGCAGCTTTACCCCTAGTCACGTCTTTCAAGGGCCTTCTAACTTCATCGCTAGTTATAGAAGGAGTCTCTATATCCGGTTCATCAATATTTCGAATGAAAGTAGCTTGGCTGTTTTGGGCACTGTACAGGTCAGTATAGAATTCTTCCGCTGCTTTTACTATGTCATCGAAATTGCTGATGATATTACCATTCTTATCTTTCATTGCATACATGTTGCCTTGTCCATGCCAAGCTTTCTTTTTACTGATTTAATGCTGCGTTCATATTTTACGGCTTCCTCAATCTTTCCCACGTTATAATTTCGAATATCCCTTACTTTCTTCTTGTTGACCCGTTTTGACAGTTCAGCGAATTCTATCTGATCTCTCGAGTTTGACACTTTCATGTTTTGCCGTTTCTTTGTTAGGTATTTTGTTACTTGGGAGAGCCTACCTAGTGGTTGCCTTGGTGCCTTACCTCCCACTTCAATTGCTGCTTCTGAAACCATCCTAGTTCATTACCTTTATGTTGTCTTCATCTTCCTGTTCTAAAGCTGCATATTTGTTTGCGAGCACCAGCCTGAATTGGTCTGTTTTTACCCTTACTGCGTCTAGGTTGTCCTGTTTCTTCATGACTTCATTCTTTCTTCAAATTGAGAGAAATCCTAGACCTCACTAACCTATGGTCACGGCACTTTACCCTACCTAAGACTTCCTGCACTATGCTGGGATGGGCAGAGAGTCTGAAATCTATATCTTTCCTTCTTTTTCCATCAGGGCTTTTCAAGGTCCACTTCCTGTTGCTGCGCTTCCTGAAGAAGGTATTCATTATTCGGAGCCTATTCCTTTCCGCGAATTCTACTAACATCTCTTCTCTATTATTCCTGGAATGTATGCCGTAGTTGCCACTTGCTTGCTCGCCAGCCTGCTTTTTCCCCACTTTTTCATTTAAGTCGCCCATGATTACAGTATGCTGAGTTTGCACCTTTCTCATTGCCAATTCAACATCTTCATAAAACTGTTCTATTTCTTCGTCATCGTGACTAGAGGTTGGGGCGTATGCTCGTACTACCTTCATTCTATACCTGCTATTCAGCTTTATTACGACGACTGCTACCCTCTCATTAATGCTGTACAATTCATCAATGTTGCCAGCTATATTCTTATGAACTAGAAATCCTACTTCGAATTCTTTCCTATCTGGAAGACCTCTGTAGCAAAGGACGTGGCCGTTAGTCAGCAGTGTATAAGCCTCACCAGTTTTTCTCACCTCAATAAGGCCAATAATATCCCAGGCAATGCCTGATAATTCTTCAAATAGTCCTGCTAAAGTAGCCTCACTTGAGAGTGTCCGCGTGTTGAACGTTGCCAGGTTCAGTTTCCATTGGCGGCCTGTCCGGACCCAGAGATTCTTAGCACCCTCTGCCGCGTCGCAGGTGTGACCGGCGCCTTGGTCAGGTGCTCCGCAGCCGCTGGGGACTGAGGGCCATGGGTAAATGGTTGGAGTCCTTATTAAGGAGGTAGCGGCCAAACACTGTACCAGGAAGGCCAATTCCTGTTCTGGTGAGGAGTGACTTTGTTGAAGCTTAGTGGGCCTTCCTAGTTTGGTTGCACCTTGAATACTATAGCCCCACTAGCTCTCGGCAAAATTTTTTTGTTGGTGTCAGGCGCCAAAAAGTCAGTAATTCATCAACACACATGTTACTTCACCAGAACGTTTACCATAGTGTGCCAGGGCCGCGCTCAATTCTGCGGGGGCTCGTTAGACATACTCATAACGCACTAGATCGCTCGTGTGGAGAATTTATTGCTAAAGCCCGAATTAACAATCTATTTTATTGTTTACCCACACGTCACCCATTACTTGGTCCTGACAGTCACCAGACATAAAGAAGCTGCCTTTTTTTAGTTCAATGAGGACACCAGGCGGACCTACTATATCAGGCATGGAAAAGTAAAAAGAAAAAAAGAGGGTTCAATAATTATTCGTAACGCTTCTAAATAAGCCACTAACGCGAGAACTTCCCGCCACATTGCAGTTAAAATGCTGATTATTTCTTCAAAGTGTAAAATTTATGGAACGCAGAGTTCTCTTGGGACATTGGGAAACCTGGCTAAATGTTTGCTGTGGTTGTACGCGGTTAAACCAAGTTTGTTGAGCGATAGCACAGTTTTTCTTGCTTTGAGAAAGGACACAGACGCTGCTCGGCGTGGCAGCAACAGCGAGCGAATTGACCTTCAGGATGCGTCTCGCTACGCGAACTAAGCGTCGAAAACACAGCGCATACGGAGCTACCAGCACTAGGTGCACTTTCTCCACATCGCAGATCGCTTTCAAGATATGGGCACCCACGCGGTGCACGCAGCAGCCGCCGGTCATTGCAGGCTAAGCCCCAGTTTGACCTTGGCTGAGCTTGAAGGTCAGATGAACGGAACCATGTGTTTTCTGGGTTTGTACCTGGAGTAGTAGAGTTATTGCACTAATAACAGTAGTGTGATAATTTTAAACGCTTGCTTTCGATGTTTTAGAGACGTGTTTGATCAACACGCATTTACCATTTAATATAAACTTGGCGTATTGTTCCCCTTATTTTCGCAAGATTAGACCTCAATGGTCGTAATTATGCCAGTGCAGCATTATAAGCTTTTACACCACTCGTAAAACACACCAATAACGCTATGGACCACTTGTATACGTAATATACAGGAAATTACGCAATTAAACTACTCGTTTAAAACATCCCCTATACATTATTTATACCATGCTCCTAGTTTTTTTACAGATATAAACAAGATGCCGTTTTAGCTCACCGAGGACACCGGAGAAACAAATTACGAATACCATATGATGCACAAGACACACATGAAAAAATAAGGGTTTTGTGATTACCTGCAGCAATTCCATTTAAAGCAGGAACATGGACGTTTAGCAACGCATCTCACTCAAAATTCTCCATATTCTGACAAAATTTCAAGTTCGTATAAAGAGCATCTGTTTTCGGAGTCAAGGAAACATTTCGATTTGTGGCAGTATGGCACCCTGGAATGCTTGAATGAGTAATTTTCTACAAAGGCTGTTATGAACCTACGCAGAATAAAAATTTACCGCCCTTCACTCATAACATTGCTTGATACTTCGAAGAAATATGAGCGACGTTCCTCGTATGGTTTGCCGAGGATACCGGGAAAAGACGACCTAAATGCAGTCTATAACGCGTACAAATTGCGAGATGGTTGAAGAAAACGAGCATTCGCCAACCGAAAAACAAAACGAAAAAGGAGAACGTTTTGGCTTTTTTATACCAAATATGCATGGGTGCCTTGTTCACAACGATCGAGGGGCATAAAGGTCCTTATTATATGCATGCCGAATGACAATGCGTTTGCGTTTGCAGGGAGGAGTCCCTGTGTACCGTCAATCGCGTGTGCCGTAGATTATATGCAGAATGATTCAAGTGTAATTCAAAATGATTCACCGAGCTTCTTCTTCGCGACCTCAGCGCGAATAGCGGAAGCGCTGAAGATCTGGCGAAGTTGCTGCGTGAACGTTTCCCAGTCAGGGAGATCAGGCTGATGATTTATTGCGGCAAATATGGTTGAAAACGCCGTTCCCAATGATAGTGACCGTGCGTTCGATGAAACGGCCTTTCAAATACACTTCACACACCACAACAGTTGACGTCAGCGTTTTGTCATTTCTCTTTATCCTTCGTTCCCATTCTGCGAACCGAGTGCCTACAGATGGTGCAGTGAACAAGAATACAAGCCCTTCGCTCGAGCAGTAACTACTCCAGCACAACCACGCAAAGGAAGTCCTCTCTTTACCGTCGCTGTGGTTTCAACATTCTTTCAGCGCCGTCACATAGTCCTCCTACACACAGACACGGGAGGAGACAACCACAAACTCACTTGGAGCTTTTATGACGCAAGAACAAACACGCAACACCGTAACGACACTGAAAACGCAAGCACAAAAATCAATCCAACCACTGCGAAACTGCTCCAGCCAAGCAGACGACATGCGGAGTCTGCACCAACCTGTATTGCTGCAACCCCTGTCGGCCACCGTGGGCAGTAACTGCAGACGGTGCCACGCTCCTCCATTGAAAAGAGCGGTTGGTTGGCACACCAGCCAGTCTATTTTAGGCACTATACTTTAGTACTGCCAGTGCGGCCATGGTGGTCTGAATGCGCACTCCTATAGAAACAGAGAACTGCAATCCATAATAAAGATTATACTCTACGAGCAACCATGTGTTCTTTGTGGAAGCCACCCAGTACTGACGTTCGTACTCCTGCATTCGTGTAATGTGTCAGGTGTGACGGTGCTTCACCTGATCAATTACAATATCTCTTACTTTGTGTCTGCATAAGGAATTTTCCAGATTGCTTGCCACAACACACAAAAAGATTACTTTTGAGTGGACCACATGTTTAAGCTCATAAGACTCCACTATAGCATTGGCAACTCTAAACAGTGATCTTCAAAATGTTCCTACTTAGTGTCTTAAAAATAAGCTGGTTGTCAAAGCGGAAGCTTCTTTATCTTTAGTTTGTGGTACAAAATGCGTTGGGGCATATGTCCTGTTTATACGAATTACGCCATATTTCTTTCTGAGAATTGCATATTTTGGTGCCCCGCTTGACAGTAGTTAAAGCTTTAACAATTCTAATAAAAAGTTGGCAGATCCCACGCCCTTTGGGAATTGCTGTTATGCGAAGCAGTAAGCCTAGCAAGTTAACAAAACGACCTCGAAAATACCAAGACGTAGGCTGTTCTTTCATGACCTACATGACACGCATGTCATAACATCCATGTCATGAGTCCTCAGGAGTCCCTTTAGCTACACCTAAGAGACCTTAAGGCGCAAGCCATAGCCATGCTCATGACTATGACTTCGACCATCAACCTTTAGCCTTTTCCTTCACTTAGTACCGCATCCGAACCCATTCTATTAATTTTTGCGTTTTAATCTTTTTTGTTGAGTCATTGTCATTTTTGATGAGTCATGCTCACGACTATGACTTCTACCACCACGCTTTAGTGTTTCCTTCACTTAGTACCCCCGTCCGAACCTATTTCACTGAACTCACACCATACCTGGTGGTTTTAGAGTGTTAATCTTTTTTCACTGAGTCATTGTCATTTTGCTGCGTCATGGTCATGACTTTGACTTCTACCACGATCCTTTAGTGTTTCGTTCACTTAGTACCTACGTCAGAACCCATTTCAGTGGTTTTTGAGTATTAATATTTTTTCGCAGAGTCATTGTCATTTATTCTGAGTCATGCTCATAACTGTGATTTCTACCATTATCCTTTAGTATTTCCTTCACTTATCGCCCACGTCCTAACCCATTCCAGTGATTTCTGAGTGTTAATCTTTTTTATGCTAGGTGATGGTCATTTTTGCCGAGTCACGCTCATGGCTATGACTTTTACCAGCATCCATTACTGTTTCCTTGACTTGGTACCCACGTCCGAACGCATTTAAGTTGTTTTTGAGTGTTAATCATTTTTCAGGGCATTTTCATGACCTACATGACACGCATGTTATGACATTTATGTCATGACCTATCACTTATGTTCGTCGTACACTCCTGTTATACTTTCATACATTCATGTCATGACATATCATTTATGTTCGTCATATAATCTTGTCATAGTATGCCAATTTTAGTACATACCAACTTGACGAAACGACCATGAGAGCACAAAGACGTAGGCGGCTAGATAGATAGATAGATAGATAGATAGATAGATAGATAGATAGATAGATAGATAGATAGATAGATAGATAGATAGATAGATACTGTCAATGTAGCAAATGTTCGCCAAGAAATTCTTCGCATTTAAAAATGAAGCATGCAGCATTTCCACTCTTCTCGAAAGCATCTTAGTATATCAACCTCCCCATCCTGATTACACTTTACTACACCTCCATTCAGTCACATTAATTATTGTATCTTTCTCACGCCCAGTTGAGCACATTTAAGAACAGGCATTACGGATTGTACCATGCAGCCGTTACCATATACATGCCGCGCTGCTCTTATAGAGGAAAGAATTTAGGAAGTGGCATCACATGACGAATGTGAGGCATGAAAGTTGGTCCACTACACTATCAGGCTTGGAACAAGAATGTGTTTGGTATGCTGTGAAACACGGTTTACAGCATCAGCAACTATTGGCTCAATAACATGAAGAGAGAGATACATGAAGATAAAGGGAAGGAAAGACAGGGAGGTTAGCTAGTGCAAGTACCGGCTGGCTACCCTGTGCTGGGGAAAGGGCTAAAAGGAATAAAATGTGATAGGAAGGAACAAATGAAAACTGAAAGTGAGAAAAATTCACACAACGCGATGCTACGCACTACAACATTCAATATTGGTCAGGAACATGAAGCACAGCAACATAAAATGTGGGCAATTGATAGTCAAGAACTTCAGGAGCAGCTAGAGTAAAAAGGTGAAGTAAAGCAATGTCCAATGATGATGATAAATAATGAAGATCATGAGAAGCAGTTTTAGCTAAAAGGCGAAGCTGAACAGCAGTGTTGGCAACGAGACAAGAGTATGCTGCACAAAGATACTTTCAAATGCGGTTTAGCACTATATGACTGGCACCTTGTGCAATGCGCGCGTAGATTGTTTTCAGTTGATTGGATGTGTCTCCCGTGTTGGAATGGCACTAGTTTGTACTGAGTGATGCATTTTCAACAAAAATATGGCAGATTTGGTTGGGTGCTCATGCAAGCGGTCGCTCAACAACAATGAACATCGTTAACATTCCAGCTCAACAAAAATCTACCCACAAACATAAGCGCAAACCACACGACACAACGCTTGCGTTGTGTGGTTCTTCCTTTAATCATTGTGTAGTTTATTTTTCACTGAAATGCTACCGATGAATATCAACCAACTTGCTCTGATCACCCTGCATAAGAAAAGTTACATTTGCCTTCCCACTAAAAGTAACAAATTTTGTAACCTCAACCTGACAGAAAATCTTGTACCTTTGAATGAAATCCGCTAATATTTCGTGTCCCCACAGTGTCACCACACTCCGTACGGTGCAGTGGGGTGGCAATGTGCAAGAAATGAAATGGCAGCCCTTGTCTCGATTACATCAATCAAGTAGGTCAACCTGACCACCTGATAGACATGGCTTACTGACAGAGTTGGAGATGATGCATGTGGGTCTAAGGTCATATACAGACACTGACATTATGGTGATTGCAATGTACACAAGCCGGCCATTTGGCAACAACGGAAAAAAATTCGAAGTTCCTGGCACTTCATTTTGTACAGTGTGCACTAAGCCCAGTTATATCGATTTACAACACACAGGGCAAGATGAAGCTGCTTGTCTTTGTTGGATACTAACATAGACTTGTGAAGCTCATAAATTCGTGGCTGCCCTTATTTATGGAAGATATTGTTATGGTGTATTTGGACTTAGGTATGCATTTCATCTTTAACGTAAACCAACATCAGTAATGGGTGGTGTTATCATTCGCATGTTCACTTGACGTGTCGAAATGTTACATTTTAATTAAGCACCATGTGTCAGTGCTTGGTCCACACACAGGCAGAAAAGCTAAATTGACCTGCCAGAACGACAATATCATTATGAAGCACGCCATAATCCTACCCCTTTTTTGCTACCACTTGTACCTGTCCTGCTTGGACCAATTCTTGGTCTGCAGTATGAAATAAATAAAAAAAAATAATGAGGCCTCCCGTATAATTTCAACCATCTAGGAGACATTAACGTGCACCTATATAAACAAGAGTGTTTGGATTGTGACCTTCTACACACACATTTACTTGTCATTCCGGCCAGTCTACAAAAGCACCAGTCCAATCTGCTAATATTGACCACATGATCGGTGTCTCAGTAATCGTGCCTGTGCCTACGTCACAGGAGGGGCAGCAATTGTGCTTCGTCCCAAGTGTACATATTGTGAGACGTCGGCCGATGCGATGCCTTTATTTCCGAGCAGCCGCCCGAGTCAGAGACGAAGCACCGCACGAGACAAAAGATGATGATGAGTCGTATGTACAAATGACGACGATGATATGCACAAATAGCGCTCACACAAGATGATGAGTCGTATGTACAGATGACGACGACGATATGCACAAAATGCTCTCACACTAACTTCCCCCCCTCCAGGAAAGCGGTCAGCAAGACCGCAAGCTAGAAAGTGTAGGTACGGCGAATGTAAGGTTTCAGGCGAGAGACGTGAACGATTCCCTAGTGCGGCGGCTGCGGTCAGTAGCTGAGCTGACCGGAGTGACGCGGTAGTTAACGGCCGAAGTTCTTTGCAAAACGGTGTAGGGGCCGAGATATCTCTGGAGAAACTTTTCACAGAGGCCCGGTGCGCGAACAGGTGTCCACAAAAGAACTTCGTCGCCTGGGTGGAACGAAGCAACGCGACGCGTCGCATCATAGCGGATTTTCCTTTTGTCCTGAATGGCAGCGGTGTTGGCGCGGGCAATTTCACGGCAGCGGGCGATGCGAGCAGCAAATTCTTCAGGAAGAGACGCGGATGGAGCAGCAGGTGCTGAAAGGAGTGTAGTGTCCAAGACGAAAGACGGCGCCCGACCGTACACAAGGAAGAAGGGACTGTAATTGGTTGTACGTTGGACGGCAGTATTGTACGCAAACGTCACGAAAGGGAGGATGGTGTCCCAGTTTGGTGTGATCGGGTCGAACATGCATTGACATCATGTCGGACAAAGTTCGATGAAAACGCTTAGTAAGGCCATTTGTTTGCGCATGGTACGCTGATGTGGTCTTATGGGTGGTGTCAGAGGCCTGGAGGACTTCACGAAGGACATGCGAAAGAAACGTCTTGCCACGGTCACTCAGGAGCACACGAGGTGCGCCGTGGCGCAAAACGATACCGTGCACGAAGAACTCGGCGACTTCTGAGGCAGTACCAGGGCGAAGAGCAGCTGTCTCAGCGTACTGCGTTAGATGATCCACTGCGGTAACGATCCAGCGGTGACCAGCGGGCGTGAGTGGGAGGGGCCCGTACAAGTCTATGCCGACAATTTCAAAGGGGGTGGACGGGCATGGTAGAGGCTGCAGAGGACCGGCTGGAAGGGATGTCGAGCGTTTTCTGTGTTGGCATGACGCGCAAGAGCTAACGTATTTGGCGACAGAGATAGAAAGGCCCGGCCAGAAACAACGCGTTTTGATGCGGTCGTAGGTCTTCAGAAAGCCGAAGTGGCCAGCCGTCGCGTCGTCGTGAAATGCTTCTAATACTTGGAGTCGAAGTGAGCGAGTTATGACTGGGACCCACCGGTTACCAGAAGGATGGTAGATTAATCGAAATAACGCTCCACCCTGAAGCTTAAAACGTGAAAGTTGTCGTCTTAAGCGACTGTTGGGGGGTCGTGCCAAGCCAGTAAGTCGGTCGATCAGCGTTTGGCAGTATGGGTCAGTACGCTGGAGTGAGACGAGGTCAGTGGACGGGAAGAAAGTCAACTGAGGCAACCGCCTGTCCCGGGCTGCTGGACGTGTGCTGAGACGTGTGGCTAGATGGTGACGTGCAGACCGAAGGTGAAGCATGGGCGTGTGGAGACAGCGGGCAGCGTGACAAAGCGTCGGCCTCATGATGTTGTTTGCCGGACCTATACGCGACAGTAAAGTCATATTCCTGCAAGCGCAGTACCCAACGGCCGAGGCGTCCAGACAAGTTTTTCAGGGACGACAACCAACAGAGAGCATGATGGTCGGTCACAATTGTGAAATGGCGGCCGTAGAGATAGGGTCGAAATTTTTGTATTGACCACACGATGGCGAGGCATTCCTGTTCTGTAATTGTGTAGTTGCGCTCAGCAGGAGAAAGAGTACGACTTGCATAAGCCACGACTTGCTCTTCAGACTTCTGATTCCGCTGCAGCAGGACAGCGCCAATTCCATGCCCACTGGCATCAGTGTGTAGAATAGTAGGGGCGGTTGCATCGAAATGACGGAGCACGGGCCCCGACGTGAGAAGTCGTTTGAGGGTCTGGAAGGCGGCTTCACAGTCGTCCGACCACACAAAGGACGCGCTCGAAGTCAGAAGTTTGTGTAGAGGAGCGGCGATGGTGGCGAAGTCACGGACAAAGCGGCGGAAGTAGGACGCGAGTCCTAGAAAGTTGCGGAGTTCTTTAAGTGCGGTTGGTGGCGGAAATTGCAGCACTGCAGCGATTTTATCGGGGTCAGGCTGGATGACATGCTTACTGACGACGTGGCCCAATACTTTAATGCTTCGGCTTGGAAAGCGGCACTTTTTAGTATTGAGTTGGAGACCAGCCTTTGCTAGACACTCAGAACTTGGTCTAGACGTTGTAGGTGCTGGGAGAAACTCGACGAAAAGATGACAATGTCGTCCAAGTAACAAAGGCATGTCTTCCATTTTAAGCCACGGAGTACTGTATCTATCACACGTTCAAACGTGGCTGGCGCATTGCACAGTCCAAAAGGCATCACGTTAAACTCGAAAAGGCCATCAGGTGTAGCAAACGCAGTCTTTTCTTTATCTTGCTCATGCATTGGAATCTGCCAATATCCGGAGCGCAAGTCGAGGCTCGAGAAATACTCGGCACCTTGTAAGGTATCCAAAGCATCGTCAATACGAGGCATTGGATAAACATCCTTGCGGGTAATTTTGTTTAGCGCCCTATAATCCATGCAAAAGCGCACAATATGTTGTTTCCATTGCATCTAACAGATTAACTTATTAATGTAAAGGTTTGCACGCACACCGTATGAAGCTTCACGTGTCCTTAAACTTACAGCCTCACAGTTCCACATTACATTTTCCCCTTTTATGTATGGCCCTCATATCTGACTCTATTTAACTGCATTTCACGTAATGAAAAATAAACTCAATTGAATATTTGCGTTATTGAATCCAGCTTAATTTCAGCACTATTGCTGACAAGGGTTACTTCTGTAATTCAATTTGATGGAGTTATATTAAACCTTTATTTCCTCTATATGTATATCAACACTGCATCCCCCTTAATGGCTAGGAAAAAAAATAAACCTTTTTTTCTGAGTGTGTATTACTGAGGTAAAGTAGCGACACTATTGCAGGCATGGATTGCTCAGTATAGCCAGTATTAATATTTTGAGATTTCGTTTCTTTTTCTTGTGCACAAGGCTAGTGTACCAATTATATTTTTTTTCGTGAGTGGTGCAGATACTCTGCTAATAGCACATTAACACATATCTTAACACAGAAAATCACATGAAAGAAATTCATGTAAATGTGTACGATATGTCAATTTCTACAGTGCTGGACACCTGCAGTGCACCTGTGATATCGTAATTCACGCTCCCTGGGCCAATCTCACTTAAGCGACTCAAGGGGCAGTCCAAGGCAACACCACATTCTGAAAATGAAAGAAGACCGCTGTGTATTATGAGCAATGTTGTTATGTAGAAGAGTAGAAGAAAAGAAGAGTTTTGTGATACACTGAGTTTCTCCACCTCAAAATATTGATTAAGAACCCATCTTAGCATTTTATATGTTGTCATTTCAGTTATTGATAGTTCAGAAAACGTACTCCTGACTGAATTCTATTATATAAAAATTTTAAATTAAGTAACATTTCTTTGTTTTTTCGTATTATGTACTGCTCCTAAACAAAAATAGAGGTGAACAACTTCAAATTTTCTTGCACCTGGAATGCTGTTCGGACTTTGTAGGGTAACTATAGTGAAGTTGTTTCCTTTAAGTGGTTGATTACTGTACACAAATTATTAACAGGACATTGGTTGTCCCTGGTGGCAGGTGAAGTATCCTCACACTGGCCACACCAATCATATTGTACATATATATAATTTTCTTGCTTAAGAAAATTGTTTCACAAAAGTGATGCTTTGAACATGTTACAGCACTAATTTGTCACTTGAACTTGAGTTCCCCCTATCATGAAATAAATATACAATATTCTCGCTTTTTATTTACATACACTAGAATGCAATTGCTACTTCCAGGCGTTAAACCTGCAACCTCAGGTTGAGTAGTACCATGTTGATGGTCATTCGGCTCCCATAATGTGCATGTATTATCGATTGCTTGATGTAAATGTGATGTGTATAAAGCAAATGTGATATACACAGCAGTACTAAATATTAACATTGTGGTAATAAACCCGGGTATACGCCTGTTTATCCGCGGGCATAAATGCCTGGCCCATGAAATTAAATCATGCAACTTCATATTGCAACGGTATTGCAAGGAGCAAAATGCAATAACTGGTTTATTAAGGGCGAACCTATGCCCTGAAACTAGCTATGTACACGAGTTTACAAGAACGTTCCACAGGAGTGTCTCTGCGCCGAAGGCGCTTCTTCATCTTCTCCCAGTGATGGTCCTCGCCACTGTCTCGTGCGCGTGCACGAGCGGCATACGTTGCGCCACCCCAAGAAACCAAGCAGGCGCGCAAGACGTAGCAGACGCTCTTCTGACATAGTGGCTCGCTGGCTACCATCGTAGAAAACATGCTTAGGGGCACATTTGCGGCATTACTCATCCTCCCAATAAGCATCGTCCCTATGCAGGAAGGAGGGGAGGGAAGTGTGTGGGAGGCTCTTCATTATCTCTCGTAATAGGGCTTGATGCAGACTATGTGGACGACGTCAGCAATGTTGGGGCGTTTGGCTGACGAGGGATGACTTCGTAAGTCAGGTCGCTTAGTCGGCGTATAACCTCATACTGGCCAAAGTACCGTCGAAGTAGCTTTTCTGAGAGTCCGCGACGTCGCACTGGTGTCCACTCCCATACCTTGCCACCCGGCTGGTACTTAACTATTGGATGGTGCCTGTTGTGAGAACGTGCGTCCTTCCATTGTTGATGGGTTATGGGCACCGTGCCAACTGGTGGGCTTCTTCGGCTCTTTGTAGGAACTCGTCAACGTCGCACGGGTTGCCGTCATTATCTGTTGGCAACATGGCATCCAGCGTTGTTGTGACTGTGCGCGCATAGGCAAGTTCAAACGGAGTGACACGAGTGGACTCCTGTAGGGCCGTGTTGCAGTCGAATGTAGCGTAAGGCAGGATCTCGTCCCAATTCTTATATTCAAGGTCAACATATATTGAAGACATGTCAGCAATGGTGCGGCTCAGGCGTTCCGTCAACCCGTTTGTTTCTGGGTAGTGTGTAGTGCTTTTTCCAAGACTGGTGTTAGTCATCCTCATCAAGCACTGCATCAACTCAGCTGTAAATGCTGCACCTCTATCTGTTATGACAACCACTGGAGCACCATGTGGATGCACTATGTTGTGAACAAAAAATTTTGCAACTTCGACCGCCGTTCCTCGCTCAAGGCAGCCAGTTTCAGCATATCGTGTCAAATAGTCGGTCGCGATAATGATCCCCCTCTTCCCTGATGACGATGCGGGAAACGGTCCGAGAAGATTCATCCCACCTTGTTGAAATGGAGTCTTAGGTGGGTCTATGGGTTGGAGAAGGCCAGCTGGCTTTACGGGCGGTATTCGCGACATGTCTTCTCGTATTGCTGCACTGACGCTAATAAATTGGGTCAATAACATTTTTCATGCATTCTGGCTAATGTTCGGGTGACATCCAAGTGACCTGATGACGGGTCATCATGGCAGGCTTCTAATATTTCATGTCACATGACTGACGGTACGACGAGTAAAAGCTTTTCATTGTTGTTTTGAAAGTTTTTCTTGTAGAGTGCGTTATCTAGGAGGCATCATGAAGATAATCCTCTCTTAAAGACGCATGGAACTTGAACGTGATGCCTTTGGAAATATTTTATAAGTGGGAGCAGATCTGCGTCGGCCCGTTGATGCTCGGTGATTTCCGCCGCTCGCATAACACAAAGGAATGGGAAATCAGCGTCTTCAGAAGTAGGAGAGCCGACCGGTGCGCGTGGCAAGCAATCAGCGCCGTTATGTTTTCTCCCAGATTTATATACTACAACGGTGATGTATTCTTGGAGCCTGAGGCTCCACCTCGCAAGTGGTCCGGATGGGTCTTTCAAGCTTACCAGCCAGCACAGTGAATGGTGGTCGCTGACTGCACGAAACGGCCTGCCTTAGAGATATGGTCTAAACTTGCTAATGGCCCATATGATTACCAAGCACTCCTTCTCCGTCGCAGAATAGTTTCTTACAGCTTTTGAGACAGTGCCGCTAGGACACGCTATGACCTTCTCGTGTCCATTCTGCCACTGAACTAAAGTTGCGCCAAGACCCAGATTGCTTCCATCTGTATGACCTTCTGTGTTAGCGGTCTCGTCGAAGTGGGCGACGACTGGTGGGGATTGCCAACGCTTTTTTAATTCACTGAAAGCAGCTTCTTGCTTGGTATGCCACACGAAGGGTACGTCTTTTTTCGTGAGTCTTGTTAGAGTTTCGGAAATTTTTGAGAAATTTTCTACAAATCGCTTGTTGTAAGCGCATAAGCCGAAAAATCGACGCACCTTTTTCTTATCTCGTGGCTTGGAAAATCCTGCGACGGCTGCAGTCTTCTCGGGGTCCGGCCCAATGCCTTGAGAGCTGATCACATGACCCAAGAAACGAAGCTCTTCAAATCCAAACTGGCACTTTTCCGGTTTAATTGTCAAGCCGGCCGACTGGATAGCCTGAAGCACTAAGCCTAGCCTCTCCACGTGCTGCTCAAACGTTGAAGACAACGTCATCCAAGTATACTAGGCATGACGGCCATTTGAGACCCGACAGCACACTGTCTATCATGCGCCGGTAGGTCGCTGGCGCGCAACAGAGGCCAAATGGGAGTTACGCAAGCTGTTTTTTTCACGATCTCATTGATCCACTTCAATTTGCTAATGTCCGCTTTTTAAATCCAATGAGGAGAAATGCTTTGCATGACGCAGCCTGTCCAACGTGTCATCGATACGTGGCAAAGGGTAGACATCCCGCTTGGTCACGCTAATCAGTTTCCGGTAATCAACACAGAATCTCATTGTGCTGTCCTTTTTCCTAACAAGAACTACCGGCGACACCCATGGGCTGTTTGATGGCTGAATGACACCGTCCTGAAACATCTCTTGCACTAGATCCTTTATGATCTCCCGCTCTTTCGGCGATATCCTGTATGGGTGTTGGTATACAGGTCTGGCTGCTTCGTCTGTTATTGTACGGTGTTTAACCATCTGCGTTCGCCGTACTCTTGAGGAAGTAGAGAAACACTTTGCAAAAGGACCTATGAGGTCTTGTATAATTTACGCGTCGGCTGGCGATAGGTGTGGGCTGATTGCAACTGCTGCGGCGGCCTTATTCGTATTTTTTTCAGGAGGTGGCTACGACTCCAGTGTACATATGCTTGTCACTGCATGCAGTAAAGCTGTGCAGGAAGGCGATGGCAGTGTTTTTCGACACGTGCTGAAGTTCATTTCCGAAGTTTGTCAGCAGTACATCGGCAAGCCCATCGCGTAAGCGAATAATGCCCCTAGCAATGCAAATGCTTTTTTTCAGCAATAGCTCGACATTGCCGTCCACTATAACCTCGGAGTCAACCAATGCTTAATTTCTTACGCGCACTAGTACACGGCATCGTGGTAGCACAGTTACATCTGCGTCGCGAACTCGCAAGGCAGTGTAGTCCGGCTCCTCAGGCTCCTTCAGGTCAATGGCCAGCTTCGTCGAGAAGGAAACGCTAGAATTCTGGACGTCGATTATAGCACCTTTTGCGTACAGAAAATCTATACCTAGTATAATGTCTCTCGAGCAGTCAGGAAGTACTATGAATTCGATAACGTAAGTTATACCTTAAACTTGAATTCTTGCGGTGCACATTCCTTGAGGTTTATTGAGGTAACCCCCAGCCGAACGTATGTGCGGTCCGTTCCACGGCGTCAAAATTTTCTTCAGCTGCTTTGCGAGTGCATAGCTTATGACTGAATAATCAGCACGCATGTCTACTAAAGTATTCGATTCTCGCCAATCCACGGCAACAAGTAAGTCTGAAGAAATTTTCTGCGTGCTTATCGTAGTCGTCGCTACTGCACTGCAACATTCATCTTCGCTTTGTCAACATTCGCTTTGTGCAACATTCAAGGATCTTCGCTTTGTCGAACGTCAGCGGCCTTGCTCTTCCCAGGTCGCTGGCTCTAGTTTTCCGGGCGCGGGCTTACTGAACGACGTCTTGGTGAACTTGAAAAGGGTCGTGTGCTTGGTGATCGGTAGCGGGTGGGCGCTGGCGACCGTGGCTGGTGTTGGTAACTAGCAGCTGCAAGTTGACTTCTTGACAAGTAATCTTCAATATCGATGGGTCTTTCAACGTTGCGGGGGCAAGGCGCATTGACAGGAAATCCACGTAGGTGGACTCGTCGATATGGGCACAATCTGTACATGTGTCCATCCTTTCCGCAATGGAAGCAGAGCGGCGTCCTGTCGGGTGTGCGCCACACGTCGCTTTTCCATGGTCTGTACTCTCCCAGGGAAGATGCGCTGCGCGGAGCTGGTGGGCGGGTGCTGGGAGCTGCGAATGATGCAGTCTGCAGGGCACGTTGACGTAAAGCGTCAGCGTATGTTGGTACGCGTCATTCCTGCAGTGGTTGCCTTAGTGAAACAGGCTGCACCTCCAGTTGCAGCCTGTAAACAGAATTTACTTTTTGCAAGCTAAAGTTTCAAAGACAACTGTACAAAGAGCTAAAATCAATGACTGTAGGGCCAAACGTGTAAGCATATAAACAACATAACAATGTAAAATGTACATGCAACCACAACATGTAACGTATATGTAGGGTCCTTCTTTTTCTCTGCGTTATATTATTTTAAACTTGAGGGGAAAAATTGCGTACTACTTTAAAGATAAAATCCGGGGAGAAATCGGGGTCTTGCACTGTCTGGCACTCCAACGTTGTAGTTTTCCTTGGTAATAGTCAAACTTATTTTGGAACAACGAAGCAATTCCACTTTGGCGTTACCCTAGACACTGTAAATGCAGAAGAAGGGAAGCGAACCATTTGATTATCTGCCAGACATAATATTACGTGCCTGCGCATTAGGAACTTGTCAAAACTAACAGTACATGGATCGATGCTAGATCCAATGGTAAACTCATATCCAATAGCAAAACACCGCAGTCGTAACTGTTCTCTTGACACTGCGTTGCTTTAGCATGAACATTAAGAAGGTTTGAAGATACATGCATGATGTTGGTTACTTGATGTACTGCACTAACTGGAATGGGCTGATCCAATGAATAATACAGAAAAACAGGACGCTTAGGGGCTCCGTAGTTTATCACAGTGACCCAATGCCCAGCAATCTGTAGAATTTGAATAAAAGTGTCTTTCTTCTTGAATACTAACCTCTCTCCAAGAAGAACATCCTGAAAACCCAACATATATC